>NC_034191.2:32667792-32725292 GCF_002021735.2 Oncorhynchus kisutch
CTTCTTTCTTTCTCTCTCTCTCTCCTCTCTCGCTTTCTCTCTCTCTCCTCTCTCTCTCTTTCTCTCTCTCTCCGCTCTCTCTCTTTCTCCCCTCTCTCTCTCCTCTCTCTTTCTCTCTCTCCTCTCTCTTTCTCTCTCTCCTCTCTCTCTCTCTCTCTCTCTCTCTTTCTCCTCTCTCTCTCTCTTTCCCCTTCTCTCTCTCTCTCTCTCCCATTCTCTCTCTCTCTCTCTCTCCCTCTCTCTCTATCTCTCTCACCTCCTTTCTTTATTTCTCTCTCCTTTCTCTCTCTCTCTCCTTTCTCTCACTCTCCTTCTCTATCTCTCCCTCTCTCTCTATCTCTCTCACCTCCTTTCTTTCTTTCCCTCTCTCTCTCTCTCTCCTTCTGTCTCTTTCTCTCTCTCTCCCTCCTTCTCTCTCTCTCTCTCCTTCTGTCTCTTTCTCTCTCTCTCCCTCCTTCTCTCTCTCTCTCTCCCTCCTTCTCTCTCTCTCTCTCTCTCTCTCTTTCTCTCTCATCCTCATCTGTTCTCTCATCTCCTGGGCTGTGGAGAAAGCCCAGGAGAAGCCTATTAGCTGTGTGAGGAGAGAACACAGAGGATCTACTATGATAGCAGGTTGTCACTCTATTAGCTGTGTGAGGGGAGAACACAGGGATCTACTATGATAGCAGGTTGTCACTCTGCTCCCCTCTCCTTTATAACTGTATCAGTCATGCTGGCTTGGGGCTTGACTCAATCATCTTATTATGGCCCCATCTCAGCAGAACTGACTGACACACTCGCACACACGCACGCACACACACTTATTAATGTCAGTCACATTGACATGAATAAATAAATATATAAATGCGTACTGTTCAATCACGCTGGACAGTACGGGGTTAACGTCAGACACAGCGTAGGACAATACGGGTAAATGCTGAATAATTGCTAAAAGGACCAATGAACAAACTTAGACCGCCTGCTGCTTGGGACTTCTACCTCTATGTGATGTTTTCTACTGTATGTTATTCCATGTGACCTTCAGCCTAAGCACTGCTGTCACCGATGTCTCTCCTCATTTCAGCTGTCACAATATTTCTCCACACTGATGGGATGTTCCACAGGCTCAGTGCAGCTATCCGCCCTCTGTCACATCACACAAGGACAGGAAACAAAGACAGAAATGTTCAATTGCATTATGGTCATTATAGGAGAGGTATGATCTCCACCCAGCTAGTAGAGCAGCACACACGCACCATGGGATCTTAATGTGTGTGAGGTGGGGGGCTGGGGGGGCCTGCATGGAAACAAAAGGCTGGGCTTGTCTGCCTCCAGCCCCTCCCCATCCATCCCCCTGTAGTGTGACAGCCTGTGAGCAGAGCAGGGGAGGTGATGAGGCGGGTAGTGGGTTGGGCAAGGGGGGAGTAGGGGTGGGTAAGGGGGAGAAGGGGTGGATCTGGAGGGGCCTGGTCCTCCTTGGTCATCCTTCGTGGTGGTGGGCTGATTAGATTAGGGCCGAAGTCTCCATCTGGCAGGCAAGACAGTCTGGGGCCTGGCTGACTGGCTGGCTGGCCGGCTGGCTGTGTCCCCAGCGCTCGTCAGCTCTGACACCTTTGACAGCTTCAGCAAACAGGTTCATTAAATGGCATTTCTTACAGCTGCTTCTCTCTCTGGGCTTTGTCAAGCCTCCAATCTGCAGGGGCCCCTCGCTGCTTGTTGGTTTAAGTCAAGGCTTTGTTGTTCTGACATAATGTTTTGATGTGGGCTGTTTGAAGCGGAGGCTTTTTAGCCTGGGTTTTGTTGCTGGTGAGGCCTCTGGCCTGCACTGTCTGTCTTTAACCCTGTGGCCTGGCCTGGCCTGCATGCTCTCTGTTCCCAGTTATAGCAACAGACAAGAGGAACCAGGAAGGGGTAATACATCCATGTAGACACAGCCTCTTCAGTAGTTTTTAATGTAAGGTTGATCATGCCATGCATTGTAATAGTATTCTCTTGTAATTTTCCTAATTTTCCTCATCTTTCTTCATCCTGATCTGTTCACAATCTCTCCATTCATCTATCTTTCCTTCTCTCTACTGCTCCTTCTCTCCATCTCCCCCACCTCTCCCTTTCTCTATCCCCCATCTCTCCCCTTCTCCATCCCCCCATCTCTCCCCTTCTCCATCCCCCCATCTCTCCCCTTCTCCATCTCCCCCATCTCTCCAAGTCTCCCTTTCTCCATCCCCCCATCTCTCCCTTTCTCCATCTCCCCCATCTCTCCAAGTCTCCCTTTCTCCATCTCCCCCATCTCTCCCTTTCTCCATTCCCCCCCATCTCTCCCTTTCTCCATCTCCCCCATCTCTCCCTTTCTCCATTCCCCCCATCTCTCCCTTTCTCCATCTCCCCCATCCCTCCACCTCTCCCTTTTTCCATCTCTTCCCATCTCTCCACCTTTCCCTTTCTCCATCTCCTCCCATCTCTCCCTCTCTCCATCTTTCCTCTCCTCCTCCTCAGCTGCTCCCTACTACAAATGTTCTCTGAGCAGGCAGTCTGTCTCTATGACAACTGTTAGAGCCTGGGGTGGCTGATTTGTCAACCTGGGGCAGCACAGGAAGGAAAAGCAGAGATGCCACCACCCCTCCCCCCACCTCTCCCTCCCTCGCACCCTCCACTTCTCAGTCCCTCGCTCCCTAAAACCTGCCACCTTCTGCCCTTCACTCCACTTCTCTCCATCTAGTCCACTTCTAATTGAGCTCCAGAGACTTTGATGTGGCAGGGAGGTCGAGCCACAGCTATTCCAAGGAGAAATGCACCGCTGCCTCACTCCTCTCCTCTCCTCTTCCTGTCCTCTCCTACCCTATCCTCTTCCTGTCCTCTCCTACCCTCTCCTCTTCCTGTCCTCTCCTACCCTCTCCTCTTCTCCCCTCTCCTACCCTCTCCTCTTCCTGTCCTCTACTACCCTCACCTCTTCTCCCCTCTCCTCTTCCTGTCCTCTCCTACCCTCTCCTCTTCCTGTCCTCTCCTACCCTCTTCTCCCCTCTTCTCCCCTCTCCTCTTCCTGTCCTCTCCTACCCTCTCCTCTTCCTGTCCTCTCCTACCCCATCCTCTTCCTGTCCTCTCCTACCCTCTCCTCTTCCTGTCCTCTCCTACCCTCTCCTCTTCTCCCCTCTCCTACCCTCTCCTCTTCCTGTCCTCTCCTACCCTCTCCTCTTCCTGTCCTCTCCTACCCTCTCCTCTTCCTGTCCTCTCCTACTCTACTCCTGCTTGCCACTGTTTTAAATGAGCATTAGCATTGGACCTAACATCCCCAGCCCAACATCTCACTCTGCCTCCCTCCCTAGTTCCCCCCCTGGACTGTCAGTCAGGCTCGAGCTACATCCCCTCTCTGTGTGTTGTGTTTCACCTGTTCTCTCTCGCACCCCGCCCTGGGTGGTTCTCATGTCTCTGTCTGTGTCCAGCTACACTGATAGGATGGGAATGTGTGTGATTGTAACCTGGGGAGACTAGGCCGCACCAAGTGCTCAGACAGTGTTGGAAGGAGGGAGAGCGGGAGGTGTGTTAGGGGGATTTTTTTCACCTGTCACGGAGGCCTCTCTTAAACTCCCTCAGTAGACCTGCTGTCCCAGAGGTGCTGCACACTAATGATCCTTCTCTCCCCTCTCCTCTCTGTCTCTCCTCGTCTGGTGTTGGTATTGATGTGTGTAACCCAGAGGCCTGTTCTTCCTGTTTTTTTACACCCTGGTTGCGTGTTGCAGACCACCTGAAAAAGATATTAAAGACAGAGGTGAATCTGGGAAATAGAATATTTAGAGACAATGGAAGTCTACAACCTAGTTGCAACAGTCTACAACCTGTGTTTGTCACAATGTAAACCATTTGTCTGGTCTCTTTCCCCTCGTGTTCCTTTCCTCCTCTCTTTTCCTCTCCTCTCTGCAGGTCCTGGCGTACTCAGAGGGTCTGCATGGTAAGTGGATGTTCAGTGAGATCAGAGCGGTCTTCTCCAGGCGATACCTGCTCCAGAACACTGGCCTGGAGGTCTTCATGGCCAACAGGAGTAAGCATCACACACACTCACTACGTCCCAAATGCCACCCTATTCCCTATATAGTACACTACTTTGGACTAGAGCCCATAGTGCACTACATAGAGAATAGTGTGCCATTTTGTACACAGCCACACTCTGGTCTCAGATGTGTCCTGTTTGCATTCTGAAGATGATATATAATAAACTGCTTCTCTTAACCACTTTAACATAGTGTTGAGAATTGTTATTAATCACGTTTTGTTATCTCTCCTCCCAGCGTCAGTGATGTTTAACTTCCCAGACCAGGCAACAGTGAAGAAGGTGGTCTACAGTCTACCCAGGGTCGGAGTGGGAACCAGCTATGGCCTACCACAAGCCAGGTAACTAACACACACACACACACACACACACACACACACACACACACACACACACACACACACACACACACACACACACACACACACTTAAATGTTTAGCTCATGAAACATTTTGTTTTGTATTTGGCCTTTGCAATACTGGCTCCAGAGTAGTATTATGGGGTGCATTGTGTCCATATCATTTAGCAGGGTGTGTATTGTTAGTCTCCCCATCTACCTCCTTTGTGTTGTGGAGAGTGGAACTGTCCCTGCCAGCAGCTGACCCTGCCTACAGCAGAGACATTTTTGTACTGTTTCAGAGGTCCACACAAAACATGACATAATACAGAACATTAATAGACAAGAACAGCTTAAGGACAGAACTACATCAATTTAAAAAAGGCACATGTAGTCTACATATCAATACATACACACACTATCAAATAGGTCAAATAGAGGAGAGGCGTTGTGCAGTGAGGTGTTGCTTCATCTGTTTTCTGTAACCAGGTTTGCTGTTTATTTGAGCAATATGAGACGGAACAGAGTTCCATGCAATAATGGCTCTATATAATACTGTACGGTTTCTTGAATTTGTTCTGAATTTGGGGACTGTGAAAAGCCCCCTGGTGGCATGTCTGGTGGGGTAAGTGTGTGTGTCAGAGCTGTGTATAAATTGATTATGCAAATAATTGAGACTTTTCAACACATGAATGTTTCTTATTAAAAGAACAAGTGATGCAGTCAGTCATAGTATTTATATTACCCCTCTGACTGCAATGAAGAGCAAGACGTGCCGCTCTGATCTGGGCCAGCTTCAGCTTAACTAGGTATTTCCAAAACAAAACTAGAGCCTGCAGGACTTTTTGGAGTGTGGTGTCAAAAAAGCAGAGCATCTCTTTACTACAGAATGACCTCTTCCCCTCTTTACAACCATTGAATCTATATGTTCTGACCATGGCAGTTTACAATCTAAGGTAACACCAAGTAATTTAGTCTCCTCAGCTTGTTCTTTTGTATGATATCTTATACACAATTTTAGGCCCAGCTTTTGGAACTTTTTTTCCTGACTATAGCCACTATATTGTGATCACTGCATCCAATAGGTACGGCTAAAGCTTTAGTTCTACAATATTAGTAGAAATATGATCAATACATGTGGATGATCTTGTTCCTGTAGTGTTTGTAAACACCCTGGTAGGTTGATTAATAACCGGAACAAGATTACAGGCACTGGTTACAGTGAGAAGATTCCTCTTGAGAGGACAGCTTGAAAACCAGTCAATATTCAGGTCCCCAAGAAAGTAGACCTCTCTGTTTACATCACATACACTATCAAGCAGTTCACAGATATTATTTAGTTACTGACTGTTATCACTTGGTGGCCTATAGCAACACCCCAAAAGAAAAGGCTTTAGATGTTCCAGGTGAACCTGCAACCACAACACTTCAATAACACTTGACATGAGATCTTCTCTATGAATTACAGGGATATGGCTCTGAATATATAGAGCAACACCTCCCCCATTAGCATTTCTGTCTCTTCTACAGATGTTATAGCCTTGTATATGCTGTGTCATCAAATTAATTATCTATATGAGTCTCAGAAATGGCTAATATACAAATGTTATCTGATGTTAGCAAGTTATTGATTTCATTATCCTTATTTCTAAGGCTACATACAGTATATTACTATGGGCTATTTTCAGCCCTTTCCTGGGTAGCTTATCAGAGATAGAGATAATATTGTTGACAATGATCCTGTCATAGCGGATGTAAGCAATATCCCCACGCTCTCTGGCAGCTTTCATGGCTGGGATTTCCTCTTCTGCGCACAGCTTCAGGATTGTCCTCGTTGAGGAAGATATACATTCCCCTCAAGTTCTTTGCTCCTTCCAGAAGGGCTACCTTGTCCTTGAACCTCAGGAACTTCACCACTATCGGCCTGGGCCTGTCACCTGTGCCGGTGATGGGTTTTCCAATTCTGTGGGCGTGCTCCACCTCAACCTTCCTGTGGTGCATCTTCAGTTTCTCCAAGATCATTTCCCCCACTTTGTTCTCAGACTCCATCCAGGTCTTATGTGGAGATTCTGCAATTCCGTCCACAACCATGTTGTTCCACCTTGATTGTCCCTCAAGATAATCTGATTTCTCCGTCATTGTTATCATGGATTCACATATAGAACTGATGTACTCTCTCAATGATTTACAGATTGCTGTCATCTTGCCGTTCTCCTGTTTAAACTCATAGCTGACCCTGGGAGAACTACAAACTGTTCCTCTGGTCTTGGACATCTCTGGTCAGGTCGTCCTTTCTTTAATTAGTTGACTCTACCAGTATTTGGACACTTAAAGCTATTTTCTGTTGTTGTAACAACTGCTTGTAGAACTATTTTCGTTTGTTTGAAAGATCCTTCACCTGTGATAGATAGACACCACTGTCCTCAACGGTACTCCCGCCGGCTTTGGTCTTTGTCATGGTAGAATCAGAGGTTACGCTGTTACTCATCGCATTTCCAGACAGGATAAGTCACAGGGAAGATTGAAAACAACAATAAACAGCAGGGTTCTAGCCAGCCACAAGCCCGGGACAATCCGTGGTCCCAGCTACAATGGCTAACTGCATCGTGGGCTGCATTCAAGCCGTCAGGAAAACCCCACTAGCTAGCAGCTAGGCTAACTGTTACGCCAAATAAGTACTTAGACCCGGCCTTGGTCGGCAGGATCACGGAGAGTAGCAGTCCCAGCAACTGATGCAACTGCATTGCAGGACCAAACTCAAAAAGTAACTAGTTACTAAGAAACCTTTTAATACACTTTCAAAAGAGCAAACGTTCCAAAACAACAAACCGAGCTCTCCATCGTTCCGCGTTCAACAGGAAGTGAATCCCATTGCTCCCATCATTGGAATGAGTTTTCATTGACCCTGACTGAACTGATCTAATTCTCTGGGTTAAGTCTCTGTAGCACAGAGCTGCAGCCTGCCTGCCTTCCTGACCGCACAGTAAAATACACAGAAGGAGACGGAGGACAGACCCTTTACCATACCTACACCCTGTCATTAAGTACCACAAAACACACATCTATTGTTAGCAATCAGTTAGCTAGTGTTAGCCGTTGATTGGCTAGTGTTAGCTCTCTGTTGTTAGCTAGTGTTAGCTATCAGCTAGTGTTAGCGATTGGTTAGCGTTAGCTTTCAGTTAGTGTTAGCTATCGGCTAGTGTTAGCTATGAGCTAATGTTAGGTA
The DNA here is from genome assembly GCF_002021735.2 of Oncorhynchus kisutch. Taxonomy (NCBI): domain Eukaryota; kingdom Metazoa; phylum Chordata; class Actinopteri; order Salmoniformes; family Salmonidae; genus Oncorhynchus; species Oncorhynchus kisutch. The sequence goes on from NC_034191.2 coordinate 32,675,378, forward strand.
TTGACTAGTGTTAGCTAGTATTGTTAGCCATTGTAGTGTTAGGTCTTTTAGAAACAGCCTCCATCCAACTTTTGATTCTCCCCATGTGTTGAGTTGAAGTCACTTCAAGGCCTGCACGACTCTGACACGTCGGTCATGGCTGAAGAATGCTTAGGTCTCACATGCTGATGAAGCTGTGACGCGGTGCCAGTGTGTGCTGCTCTGAGTTCTCACTGAATGAATGCGTGTCTGGTAGTTTTGGTCTTTAGCTGGTCTATGTGTTTCTGGTTGTGCACTTCGGTTTCTTGAGTACACTTACGAACCTCTTACTTAAACCTCATTGGTATGAATGATTCCTGGTCAAAAGTAGTGCAATAAATAGGGAAAAGGGTTCCATTTTGGACACAGCCTAAGGTGTTTATTCCTCTGTTGTTGTGCAGGCGTATCTCCATGGCGACGCCCCGGCAGCTCTTCAAGTCGTCTAACATGACCCAGCGCTGGCAGAGGAGGGAGATCTCCAACTTCGAGTACCTCATGTTCCTCAACACCGTCGCAGGTCAGCATCCCTTCTCCTCCCTTTTTCCTCCTCTCTCCTTTCTCAGTCTCCTCCTCTCTCCTCTTTTCCCTCCTCTCCCTTTCTCCCTCTCTCCTATGCCCTCTCCCCCTCATCTTTGATGGATCCATGTTGTTGTATTGAGCCGATCACCTCTTCTCTCCATACCCAAAATCTCATCATCTATTATTCTACCATGATGAATGTAGTGTTTGTTGTTGTTGACTGGCTGTTAAAACACCCCAGCCAGGACCTACAGGTAAGTTGTCTTTGTTTAAGGAGTCAGATGCTCTCTTCAGTGTTCAGTTCACTCCTAAACAGTAGTACTGTTCGTAATGTAGGTAGCCTTACTTCACTGTTCATGTGGAGGAATATGACTGACTTATTTGAAGCAAGAAAATAAGGAAAAAGGAAGCAAGACTATTGCAGATCACACATCCTCCAGGATAATTAGGGGTTGTGTGTGTGTGCGTGTGCGTGCGTGTGTGTGCGTGTGGGTGCGTGCGTGGGTGGGTGGGTGGGTGGGTGGGTGTGCGTGTGTGTGTGCGTGCGTGCGTGCGCGTGCGTGTGGGTGCGTGTGCGTGTGTGCGTGCGTGTGTGCGTGCGTGTGTGTGTGTGTGTGTGTGTGTGTGTGTGTGTGTGTGTGTGTGTGTGTGTGTGGGTGTGTGTGTGTGTGTGTGTGTGTGGGTGTGTGTGTGGGTGTGCGTGCGTGTGGTGTGTGTGTGTGTGTGTGTGTGTGCGTGCGTGTGTGTGTGTGCGTGCGTGCCTCTTTGTCGCCTCTGAACTGTGACTAACTAGAAGACGAGAGCGCCTGCTGCACCACTCCTCTCTGAGAGGTGTCACATCCCTCGCTCGCTGCAGATTCATGCATATTTATATTTATCTGTGTCGTGAGTTCGATATGTTATTGTCATCTAATTAGATGTACGGCAGACAGAAAAACATGGTGGAAATTCATAAAAAATGTGTGGTAATGACCTAAGCTGCCGGAGGTGTCAGGGGAGTTTGGGTGGAAGACAGGAGGGAGATGGAGGCAAGAGGAGGAGGGGTGCTGGAGGAGGAAGGGAGGCCAAAAGGTGTTAACATGCAGCCAGTGCTCTTCTAATTAAACACTATTCTACTGTTATTAACATTCTGACATGTCAGAGTGTGTGTTGTGTGTGGGTATCATCCTGACACTTCAGAACAGGCTGGGACTCTACCCACAACGCATCTCCTCCCTATAACCTCGCACCCACCTCACACCCCTCACCCGTCTTTCCCTACACCACCACCCTACAATACCACTGGAACATCTACCCACACCACACTACCATCCCTATCCCGCCCCTACACTCTTACACCCTCACCCCTGTCTCCTCCATACACCCTCACACACAGGACCCCCTCTCCCTCCTACACCATCACCCCAGAACAGGAACAGGCTACAACCGTGGTAAATCTACTCACACCGTTAACTCTCCAAGCTAATGTTCGAGCTTAAGCTCAGTGGGCTAATGCAGTCTTGTGACATGCAGTCTGTCAAAGTAGCTCTGGGAATTAGCTGTGTGGATCACCCCGGGGCATGGGTGCGATTTTAGATCTGTAGCATCCATAACACCTGCCCTTACCCTAACCCACTATCATATCATATTGTATCTACATTTACATGTTGGTCATTTTTCAGACGCTGTTGTCCAGAGTGACTTAAAATCGCATTAACCACTCTAACCCTAACCCAGCATCATAATGTACCATTCACAACACCCAGATCTAACCCTAATAATTCTAATTCTATCTATACATCACAGCAGCAGGAGAACCACCCTTCCATTAAACTACGTTAAACACTCAGCAGCCATCTTATTTGCTGTGGGAACTTTTGTGTCCTAATCAAGTACATTATAATTTGGGTATGACATGTTTCTGTCAGAGGAAGTAAGAGTAGCCCCCAGAGGCACACAGAGGATGGGAGTCTAGGGGGCTGGGAGGATGTGAGGCTAGGGGGCTGGGAGGATGGGAGGCTAGGGGGCTGGGAGGATGGGAGGATAGGGGGCTGGGAAGATGGGAGGCTGGGATGGGACTGGGAGGCTAGGGGGTGGGTGGCTAGGGGCTTGGAGGATGGGAGGCTAGGGGCTGGGAGGATGGGAGGCTGGGATGGGGCTGGGAGGCTAGGGGGTGGGTGGCTAGGGGCTTGCAGGATGGGAGGCTAGGGGGCTGGGAGGCTAGGGGGCTGGGAGGATGGGAGGCTGGGATGGGGCTGGGAGGCTAGGGGGTGGGTGGCTAGGGGCTTGGAGGATGGGAGGCTAGGGGGCTGGGAGGCTAGGGGGCTGGGAGGATGGGAGGCTAGGGGCTGGGAGGATGGGAGTCTAGGGGGCTGGGAGGCTAGGGGGCTGGGAGGATGGGAGGCTAGGGGGCTGGTAAGATGGGAGGCTGGGATGGGGCTGGGAGGATGGGAGGCTGGGATGGGGCTGGGAGAATGGGAGGCTAGGGGGCTGGGAAGATGGGAGGCTGGGATGGAGCTGGGAGGCTAGGGGTGGGTGGCTAGGGGCTGGAAGGATGGGGAGGCTCGGGGGCTGGGAGGACGGGAGGTTTGGGGCTTAGATTAAACTACATTAAACACTCAGCAGTCATCTTATTTGCTGTGGGAACTACTGTGTCCTAATCATACATTATCATTTGGGTATGACATGTTTCTGTCAGAGGAAGTAAGAGTAGCCCCCAGGGGCACACAGAGCCAAGAGGTTGGGGACAGATCAGAACATTGTAGAGCAGGGAAGCTAGAAGTTTGAGAAGCTATCGGAGGCTGGTAGTTTGGTGAAAGAGCAGAACATTGCAGAGAGGCTAGGGGGTTAGGGGGAATGGAGGCTAGGTGGCTGGGAGTTTAGGGGGCTGCGAGGTTTGGAGGCTAGGGGGCTGGGAGGATGGAAGGCTAGAGGGATCAGAGGATGAGAGGTTAGGGAGCTGGGGGGATGGAAGGTTGGGAGGCTAGGGGTCTGGGAGGCTAGAGGTCTGGGAGGCTAGAGGGTTGGGCGGTTGGGAGGCTAGGGGCAGTGAGGATGGGAAGATGGGAGGCTAGGGGTCTGGGAGGCTAGGGGGCTCAGAGGATGGGAGGCTTGGGAGCTGGGGGCTGGGAGGATGGGAGGCAAGGATGCTGGGAGGGTGGGAGGATGGGAGGCTAGCATGCTGGGAGAGTGGGAGGTTGATGGTGGTCTCCTGTCTCCTGTTTGACTGGCTGTTGTGGGTTTTCTGCTAGTGTGTAATACTGCTCTATAATCAGTTGTTGATATCACACCATCACACCCATAGTTCTGTTCTCTGATTGGACCAGCTCATATTAGTGTCTTCTGATTGGACCAGCCCATAACAGTGCTTACTTATTGGACAGCCCATAGCAGTGTCTTCTGATTGGACCAGTCCATAGCAGTGTGAAATTAGAGAGGACTTGTGGCGACTTGGACGGTTGAGGAGCTCCTCGTGGTTCTCATGGCTGAGTTAGGGTTCCATCTGAAAACCATCAAAACCATTTTCCTGAAGAGGAAAACTAAGCTCTCACATCTGGCAACCCTCAGTACAGCTGCATGTGGGCACCGCCATGACTGAGGTATCCATGGTAACCTCCAACGGCTGTCCAATCAGGAGGTTAGCCTGGCGGTGTCACATCAGGCGTGTTCAATGACAACACGGTGACCAGGAGAACAGTTCTATATCTCTGTAATTACATATATAATACAGAATAAATATACACACTACACATACTACATATACACACTGCACACACTACATATACACACTGCACATACTACATATACACACTGCACACACTACATATACACACTGCACACACTACATATACACACTGCACACACTACATATACACACTGCACACACTACATATACACACTGCACACACTACATATACACTGCACACACTACATGCACACACTACATATACACACTGCACACACTACATATACACACTGCACACACTACATATACACACTGCACACACTACATATACACACTGCACACACTACATATACACACTGCACACACTACATATACACACTGCACACACTACATATACACACTGCACACACTACATATACACACTGCACACACTACATATACACACTGCACACACTACATATACACACTGCACACACTACATATACACACTGCACACACTACATATACACACTACACATACTACATATACACACTGCACACACTACATATACACACTGCACACACTACATATACACACTGCACACACTACATATACACACTGCACACACTACATATACACACTGCACACACTACATATACACACTGCACACACTACATATACACACTGCACACACTACATATACACACTACACACACACTACATATTTTCACTACACACACTACATATACACAGTACACACACACTACCTACACACACTACATACACATACTACATGTACACACACACTACATACACACACTACATATACACACTACATACACACTACATATACACACAACATATACACACTACACATACACGCTACACACACTACATATAAACACTACATGTACACATACACACTACACACACACACACACCCTTTGCTCCTAACCATGGACACTTTCATTACGGAGACCGTTTACAAAACAAACAGAAGCAAACCGAGCAAAACGAGAGTTTCTATTGGTCAAATTCAGGTAGGTCCCTCCCCGTTTAATTTGGTTTCCTTCCGTATAAGAAACGTTGAACCCCAACACCAGACTGGCCTAATATACTCATCAGGATCATGCAGAGAAAGGAAGAGCACACCAACACACAGACACACAGTCAATCAATCATCAATCCCATTGATTTATAATGCCCTTATTACATCAGTGGATGTCACAAAGTGCTGTACAGAAACCCAGACTAAAACCCCAAAGAGCACGGTGGCTAGGAAAAACTCCCTAGAAAGGCAGGAACCTAGGAAGAAACCTAGAGAGGATCTGAGAGGCTGTCCAGTCCTCTTCTGGCTGTGCTGGTGGAGATTATAAGAGTACATGGCCATTAAGGCTAGATTGTTCTTCAAGATGTTCAAATGTTGATAGATGACCAACAGGGTCAAATAATAATCACATTGGTTATAGAAGGTGCAACAGGTCAGCACCTCAGGAGTAAATGTCAGTTGGCTTTTCATAGCCGAGCATTCAGGTCGAGACAGCAGGTGTGGTAGATAGAGGGATAGAGGGGGTCGAAACAGTAGGTTCAGGATAAGGTAGCAGGTCCGGTGAACAGGTCAGGGTTCCATAGCCGCAGGCAGAACAGCAGAAACTGGATCAGCAGCACGACCAGGTGGACTGGAGACAGGCAGAGCCAGGAGTTGCCAGGCCAGGGTAGTACTGAAGCATGGTCTTAAGGCACAGGTTCTCCGGGAGGGGAGAGAGAGAGATGGGAGAATTAGAGGGAGCATACTTAAGATCACACAGTACACCAGATAAGACAGGAGAATTACCCCAGATAGGACAGACTGACCCTAGCCCCCTGGTACATAGACTATTTCAGCATAGCTACTGGTGACTGAGACAGTGGGGGTCGGGGAACACTGTGTGCCCCGTCCGACGATACCCCCTGACATGGCCAACCAGGCAGGATATGCCAAGGGAAGCTAGGCATCATCAATTCATGAATTGACCAAATAAATATATAATAATTGATATATCGTCTCTCAGCGCCTCTCTGTCTCTGTATGTGTAGCCCATCTATCTGATAGATGGTCTGGTCAAAAAGAGTAGGATATTGTTGCCGCCCGTAGCATTGAATGCAAGGGAAGCCACCAAGGATTTGGCCTTCCTTGATAAAAATAGCCAATCACCGTTGAGCTAAACTGAGTGAGCTCAACTGTGAATGGTCCTGGCGCACCAAAAAAAAGTGTCAAGGGAAGCCAGTTTGGATTTGGCTTCACACCAATCACATCACATACAGCCAAAGGTCATTGACAGAAAAATATGTAATTGTTGCATCTCATCGTGTTATTGTCTTCCAGTGGCTAGATAGCTAGCAAAAATGGGCCCTTTCTTAAATTAGCCATGAACGGAGATGGGGATTTGGACTTGGTTTTACTTAATTCTCCATACTGGCCAATGATTATAATGGCGATTCTGACTCAACCACAAATTCATACATTGTGCCCCTGGCCTGAGAGGATGGAAGTTCAATATGTAGCTAGATGTAGAAGGCTAATGTTAACTAGCTGGTTAATCGTTGCCCATGAAAGGAAGTTAGGCTAGCAAGCAAGCATTTTAGCCAAATAGTCAAGGACAACAAAAACTAAAAGCGTGTACTGTATGACAGCGTCATAGACCATTTCAGAAACATGAAAGAGAGGAGGATGGCATTGGCGTTTTTCTACAAGTAGGGTGAGTCAACACACTCATACACTCATGCACACACACACACACAAATCAGTACTATGGACATACACATTATATTTTGCTTAGGTTGATTGGACCTTTTAGTTGTCACTGTATTCTTTTTTAAATGTTTTTTTTCACCTTTATTTAACCAGGTAGGTTGAGAACACCTTTATTTAACCAGGTAGGTTGAGAACACCTTTATTTAACCAGGTAGGTTGAGAACACCTTTATTTAACCAGGTAGGTTGAGAACACCTTTATTTAACCAGGTAGGTTGAGAACACCTTTATTTAACCAGGTAGGTTGAGAACAAGTTCTCATTTACAATTGCGACCTGGTCAAGATAAAGCAAAGCAGTTCGACAAATACAACAACACAGAGTTACACATGGAGTAAAACAAGCATACAGTCAATAATATAATAGAAAAATAAGTCTATATACAATGTGAGCAAATGAGGTGAGATAAGGGAGGTAAAGGCAAAAAAAAGGCCATGGTGGCAAAGTAAATACAATATAGCAAGTAAAACACTGGAAAGGTAGATTTGCAGTGGAAGAATGTGCAAGGTAGAAATAGAAATAATGGGGTGCAAAGGAGCAAAATAAATATATAAATACAGTAGGGGAAGTGGTAGTTGTTTGGGCTAAATTATAGATGGGCTACGTACAGGTGCAGTAATCTGTGAGCTGCTCTGACAGCTGGTGCTAAAAGCTAGTGAGGGAGATGTTTCCAGTTTTAGAGATTTTTGTAGTTTGTTCCAGTCATTGGCAGCAGAGAACTGGAAGGAGAGGCGGCCAAAGAAGGAATTGGTTTTGGGGGTGACCAGAGAGATATACCTGCTGGAGCGCGTACTACAGGTGGGTGCTGCTATGGTGACCAGCGAGCTGAGACTAAGCATATGTGTTTTGATGATGTGCTGAAATAGTGGAGGCAGCTCCTGTTTTCTATGCAACTTTGCGCTAACTTTCCGGTGTTCTACATCAATAGTTGTTTAGTAGTCCGAAAATGTCGGACAGATGTTGCTCTCTGGTTTTGTGATGAATTTATTCTACCACTGTGTATTTTTATTGTCTCTGCCTTTAGGCTTATATATCACAGTGTCAAGGCATTCGAACTAACAGGTTATAGAGCAAACAATGCAATTATCACAGCACATAGGTTGTAATATGGCATTTTTTCCCTGGCTTGGCTTTACCAGTGATTTTACCCACGCACTGCTACTTCCCTGAGACAAGGCAAAGTATAGCCCACGAAGATCTCCCCCACCACACGAGCCCGAGGGGGGCACAAGACCGAACAAGAAGATAAAGTCAGTGACTCAACCTCCTCAATTCGAGTTTAGCGAAAAAACCCTGGCACGACCTGATGCACCCCTCTTAGGGACGGCATGGGAGAGCACTAGTAAGCCAGTGACTCAGCCCCCATAATAGGGTCAGAGGCAAACACACACACACACACACTGCTCCCATACTAATGCCTCCCCACAGAGAGCAGAGTGAGGACTATTTTAGCGGTGGTGTCACCCCCCCAGACAGGAAGTTAGTCTGTCAGAAACAGGAAGCTGGCCTGAGAGGAGTCTGATGGAATGCTCTACTGGAATGTTGCATGCTGGGTCCCCAAAGTAACCTAAGCCTCGTGTGTACCCCGCAGTTCTCCCCATGCGCCCTGCAGTTCTCCCCCTCATACATCCTCCCCCGCCCCACCTCATCCCCTCCTCTTTCCGCTCACAGAACTTCTCTAACAGATCTCTGTCTGTCTCTCTCTCTGTCTGTCTGTCGGTCTGTAGGGAGGACCTACAATGATCTGAACCAGTACCCAGTGTTTCCCTGGGTTCTCACCAACTATGAGTCCGAGGAGCTGGACCTCACCCTGCCGGGCAACTTCAGAGATCTCTCCAAGGTACTGTCATTCAGGAGAGGAACGATGGGGGAAACTGGGGAGGAGGGGTAAGGACAGGAGGGGTGAGGGTCTCAGTCGGCAGGGGGATTTCCATATTAAGGCCCATGCAGGCTGGAAGAGAAAGCCATCTTGACTGGGAAATAATGCAGACATCATAATGCAGACATCATGTGCTCAGTCTGAACCCAGCGCTGGAATGTAGAGAAGGAGCTGATAGTTTAACATCCTAAGTGTCTCCACTCTGTTTGGTACTGTATCACCTCAGCACATAAACTGAATGTTCTCGTGTCTTTGCTCTGTTTGGCATGGTACTGTCCTCAACTATCAAAAGTAGGAGAGTTTTAATAAGTGTCTGTATGATGAGGGCTTCTGTCCCTGTTTAACTTCCTAGCAGCGCTCTCTCGCTCTCTCTCGCTCTCTCTCGCTCTCTCTCGCTCTCTCTCGCTCTGTCAACTCACAGACTCACTGACCTGAAAACAATCGCATTCCTGTCTGAGCTTTCCTTCTCTCTCACTCTGTCACACCCTCCTTCCCCGGTTCCCGCTCTTCCTCAAAGTGCCGACTCCCTGACTCTCTCTGAGCTCCGTTTTCACAAATGTGAAAATATACATTTTCACCTCAGATCCCAGACAAGTGTTTGCTAGGGAGAAAGCAGAGGGACAATTAGGTAGGCAGGGAGGGAAGGAAAAGCAGGAAGGGGGGAAGGAGGGTATGGAAATGAGAGAGGTTGTTGAACTCACAATGAAAACAAGAAATAACTCCAACTAAAGCACCCTGGTAGGTATGTGTACGGATGTCAGTGAATACACTTCCCTCCTAACAGATGTCTATAAGGGTAGTCTCCTCTCCACCTGGTTCATAGCAGTTTCACCCAGCCAGTCTAGAAAGTCACTGTGTGAATATTTCTACTCAGCCCTGTTGGTGATCCAGTGTTCACTCTGGCAGCAGGTCTACAGTAAGACACACAACTTTCCTGTGTCTTCCTGCTGTCGTTTTAGCTAATGTAACCCTGTGGCAGATTCAGTCTGTACACAGCCAGGTGTGTGTGTGCATGTGTGAGAGAGAGAGCCCGAGCCCTCTGGCCTGTGGAGACAGTTATGTATTGTAATGTATTCCAGTGACATCCTCCCATGCTGTTTACAGGCTGAGCTGCCTTCATTACCTTGAGTTCACAGGCCTCTCTCTCCTGACAGTTGTCCTTGGAACCCCAGGGCTCACACACACCTCCAACCCCAGGGTTCCTACCTCCAGATGTACCAGAAAGCGAATTGAACTGGAATGAAGGGGCTTGAGTTCTCACACATATAATCAGATTAGACAAAGAGCAGGGGAGAGAGGAAATAGGGAGGAACTCGGAGAGAGAGAGACTGTAAGTGTTCTGAGTCATGTAAAACCACCAAACCACTAAAACATCTGTGCATCCCAAATGGCACCCTATGTCCTATATAGTGCTCTACTTTTGACCAGAGCCCTATAGGGTGCTGGTCAAAAGTAGTGCACTATGTAGGGAATACGGTTCCATTTGGGAAGCAACGATCCAGTGATATTTTGTCCTCTGACTCAGCTGCTCACACCATGGGGTCACGTGACTACCAATCAGGAAGTGGGTGCCAGTACCGGCAGGCTAAATGTCCTTTAGCTCCTGGATGATATGCCACTTAATCCTCTCACACACCTGAAATTTACCTGCTGATCAGCCAGCCAGTCATCCGTGTTAAATCCAACTGAACAGAGTGTTCTCTGCCTCAGGGCCACAGTGGCGCATTCCTACTGTCAGATCACAGGGAGACACACAAACACACCCAACCATACACACACACCCTCCATGTCAGCGGTACAGTGGTGTGGTGGAGCGGTTCATTAGGTTTTAATGATTATTTCCTGGTGACTGACAGGTGGCTGATGGGAAAGGGAAGCTCATCTCCTCATAGCTGTTAGTTGATGGAGTGGAAACGCTGATAATCCTATATGAAGGCATACTGAGCGTGTTCTGCTTAACAATCTAGAGGTTTATCATGGCTGTTGTTCTACCTGTTTTTGTGTGTTTCTGATAGGAAGTGACTCTGTCAAAACTTCTCTCAGGGAGAAACAGCCAAAGCTGTGAAGTGACAGCAGACATATGTACCTGATCTACTTTACCTCGTAGCTACCGTTATGAAATGGAGAGGGAGCTTGTCCATACTGGTCTTCGGACCCGCGGCCTTATGAACCAGAGCCCTTCACGTTTTCGATGGCTCCAAAGCTAGCTCACTTGGAAGAGAAATTATATTTACATTTAGGTCATTTAGCAGACTTTTTTTTATACTGGTGGGAATCAAACCCACAACTCTGGCATTGCAAACACCATGCTCTATCAACTGAGCCACACAGGACTTTAGTGTGCACATATGTGTGCATATATACAGTGCCTTCAGAAAGTATTCAGACCCCTTGACTTTTCCACATTTTGTTACGTTACAGCCTTATTCTAAAATGGATTAAATAAATTGTTTGCCTCAGCAATCTAAACATAATACCCCATAATGACAAAGTGAAAACAGGTTTTTAGGAATTTGCTCCAGGTTTTTAGGAATTTGCTCCAGGTTTCCTCCAGACGTGATGCTTGGTATTCAGGCAGAAGAGTTCAATCTTGGTTTCATGAGACCAGAAAATCGTGTTTCTCATGGTCTGAGTCCTTTAGGTGCCTTTTGGAAAACTGCTGTCATGTGTTTTTTACTGAGTGGCTTCCGTCTGGCCACTCTACCATAAAGGCCTGATTGGTGGATGCAGCAGAGATGGTTGTCCTTCTGGAAGGTTCTCCAATCCCCACAGAGGAACTCTGTCAGAGTGACCATCGGGTTCTTAGTCATGTCCCTGACCAAGGCCCTTCTCACCCGATTCCTCAGTTTGGCCAGGCGGCCAGCTCTAAGAAGAGCATTGGTGGTTCCAAACTTCTTCCATTTAAGAATGATGGAGGCCACTGTGTTCCCAAATTTTTTGGTACCTTTCCCCAGATCTGTGCCTTGACACAACCCTGTCTCAGAGCTCTACGGCCAATTCCTTCGACCTCATGGCTTGGTTTTTGCTCTGACATGCACTGTCAACTTTGGGACCTTATATAGACAGGTGTGTGCCTTTCCAAATCATGTCCAATCAATTGAATTTACCACACGTGGACTCCAATCAAGTTGTAGAAACATCTGAAGGTTGATCAATGGAAACAGGATGCACCTGAGCTCAATTTCGAGTCTCATAGCAAAGGGTCTGAATACTTATGTAAATAAGGTATTTCTGTTTTACATTTTTAATACATTTGCAAACATTTCTAAAAACCTGTTTTTACTTTATCATTATGGGGCATTGTGTGTATATTGATGAGGCAAAACATTTATTTAAAATCAAATTGTATTGGTCATGTACACATGGTTAGCAGATGTTATTATGAGTATAGCGAAATGCTTGTGCTTCTAGTTCCAACAGTGCAGCAATATCTAACAAGTAATATCTAACAATTCCACAACAAATACTTAATACACACAAATCTAAGTAAGGATTGGAATAAGAACATATAAATATATGGATTAGCAATGTCAGAGCAGCATCGGCTAAGATGCAATAGATAGTATAGAATACAGTATATACATATGAGATGAGTAATGCAAGATATGTAAACCTTATTAAAGTAGCATTATTAAAGTGACTAGTGTTCCCATTTATTAAAGTGGCCAATGATTTCAAGTCTGTATGTAGGCAGTAAGGATGCAACAGTACAGTGGGCCCACGGTTCGGTATGTATCACAGTTTGTGAGCCACGGTACGGTTTTGGTATCTTTATATTTAAGAAAAGTGGGTGCTGGTACGACTCTCATACAGGGGACGAGTTTGCAACCTGGGGGCAGCCCGTCAGGAAGTCCAAATCAAATCAAATCAAATTGATTTATATAGCCCTTCGTACATCAGCTGATATCTCAAAGTGCTGTACAGAAACCCAGCCTAAAACCCCAAACAGCAAGCAATGCAGGTGTAGAAGCACGGTGGCTAGGAAAAACTCCCTAGAAAGGCCAAAACCTAGGAAGAAACCTAGAGAGGAACCAGGCTATGTGGGGTGGCCAGTCCTCTTCTGGCTGTGCCGGGTGGAGATTATAACAGAACATGGCCAAGATGTTCAAATGTTCATAAATGACCAGCATGGTCGAATAATAATAAGGCAGAACAGTTGAAACTGGAGCAGCAGCACAGTCAGGTGGAAGTTGAAACTGGAGCAGCAGCATGGCCAGGTGGACTGGGGACAGCAAGGAGTCATCATGTCAGGTAGTCCTGGGGCATGGTCCTAGGGCTCAGGTCAGTTGAAACTGGAACAGCAGCATGGCCAGGTGGACTGGGGACAGCAAGGAGTCATCATGTCAGGTAATCCTGGGGCATGGTCCTAGGGCTCAGGTCCTCCGAGAGAGAGAAAGAAAGAGAGAAGGAGAGAATTAGAGAACGCACACTTAGATTCACACAGGACACCGAATAGGACAGGAGAAGTACTCCAGATATAACAAACTGACCAGGACTCAATTGCACAGGGCGGTGTTGAGACTCAGGGTCTCAAGCTTAATGGTGAGCTTGGAGGGTACTATGGGTACTATGGTGCTATGGTGTTGAATGCTGAGCTGTAGTCAATGAACAGCATTCTTACATAAGTATTGCTGGCTCAGCCGGCTCATCGGGCTTTCATGCCTCTGCCGGATCGCCAGGCTCCCCTGCCTCAGCCAGCTTGTCAGGCTTTCATGCCTCTGCCGGATCGCCAGGTTCCCCTGCTTCCACTGGCTCGTCAGGTTCTCATGCCTCAGCCGGATCGCCAGGCTCCTCTGCCTCAGCCGGTCTATCAGGTTCCCATGCCCCAGTTGACTCGACAGGTTCCCGTGCCTCAGCTGGTGTGATAGGTTCCCGCGCCTCAGCTGGTGTGATAGGTTCCTGCGCCTCAGCTGGTGTGATAGGTTCCCGCGCCTCAGCTGGTGTGATAGGTTCCCGCGCCTCAGCTGGTGTGATAGGTTCCTGCACCTCAGCTGGTGTGATAGGTTCCCGCGCATCATCAGGGGTGACAGGTCCGCTCCTGATCCCCGAGTTCGTCGCCTTTGACGCCGTCCTGTGGCTGGAGCCGCGCGTCGGGGAGGGGGTACTGTTCCGTATACTCCCTCTGTTCCGTATACTCCCTCTCCCGTCTCTAGGTCATAACTAGGGAAGGGTCGTTACATTAATTTGCCTTCTCTGCTTAGTTACTAGTAGCAAATCCTATTGATGTTAAGAGTTAACAAAGAGAGTTAACAAAGGTTTTGTCGTAGCAAAGGTTAGCAATGCAGCTAGCTAGCTGTGCAGCCAAACTCTCATAGACTCTGGAGATTTAGTGGTGCTAGTCATGCATATCACCCTTTACTGTATCAGTGTTTTATAGACTGCTACCAAACTTCAGAAAACTTATACCATGAGAGAAACCACCCGAACGAAGAACTCTGAAGAACTAGATTGTATCTGTTCAAGATGCTTCTTCTGACAAGCCCAGAGAGAAAACAAGTTTGACTTCTCCTGCACTGTACTATGATGTAATTTCCTTTGAAATATAAAATGCAGTATGTGTGTCTCCTTGGGAGTTAGCCTAGATATTACCACACTAACTGCAGAACTCTCTTTTTCTCTGCGTTTCACACACTCACATACACACATACACACACGCTCCTCTTGGATCCTCCACTTTGGGGTCTCTACTCTCTGCAGTCAGAGAATGATCCTAATTAAATGTGATGAGTGGTTTATCTAGTGTAGCATGTGACAGCCCTATAATCCAGCAGCTAGGTTTGATCATGTCTTGTTTGGTGGTGGAGGTAGGTATCACTAGGTCAGGTGTTATTTATGGGAGTGAACTTAGAAGGAGCTAAATGCAGATCTTTCTAAAGCACTTGTTTTTATTGTCTCCTTATCATGTCCTGTATTTACATAATCACCTGATAATAGGTAGTTGGTGATTACTGTGTGTTAAAGGAATGGTCGAGGAGAAGGTTTGTTGTCAATATTCTACTCCAATAACCAGCCACGGAAGGGGTCCCATATGGCAACCTATTCCCTATGTACTGTAGTGCACAACTTTTGACCAGGGCCCTATATCCCCATCTCCCACCTAGTATCTATTTTAGCACATTAGCTTGCTAACATTAGCATCCAACATTAGCATTGATAGTTCCATCAATTAACCTTAAGTAAATTAGTTGTTAGCACAACCAACACACTTGACATGCCTGGTTGCTTTAAAGTGTGTTTATGTCAAGAAATCAATAAAATACCACACTGTAGCAAAGTTATCTAGGTAGCTAGCTGTCGCACATCAACAACAGAGAAGGTCAGAGTATAGCCAGAAATGGATGTTGTCTTGTTGCGTGAACTAGCCAAACATTTTTTGTTACCCAAATGGACCCTGGTCAAAAGCAGCATAAAATATAGGGAATATGGTGCCAGGTTGCTGGTGCTGCATGCATGTGAAAGGCTTAGAGCTTAGAAAGCTCTTATGGCCACTTAAGACCCAACACTATCTACCATGTTAACAGCTTTTTAATGTCTTACTAATGAGCTAGTTCAGCAGGCTAAAGCCCCCCATATATTTTTATAGGCTAAGAGCTGTCTGTGAGGGTGACAAAGGAAGCCGATAAGATGTAATGGACAAGACACACCATAACCAACATTAGCTGTGCGCAGTAGATCACCTTCTGTGTGTCGAGGAACGGTGGCGATTTAACATGTAGAATAGTCTGGAAATGAACCGAAAATGGCAGCAGATGTTATGTGGTCAGAGGCGATATGACTTCCATCTGCTACTTTTAACCATTTGTCTGTGAGGTTTTGTCCTTAAGATACGACATCCATCCTGCTGCTGGGTTTAGTGGAAATATTCATATTCACTGTATTTGGGGTTCTTGGCTAGCTATGAGACCACGTTAGCTCTGAGACCATGTTAGCTATGAGACCACGTTAGCTGTGAGACCACGTTAACTCTGAGACCATGTTAGCTATGAGACCACGTTAGCTGTGAGACAATGTTTTGCAGGTAGATCAGCTTTAAAATTGTAGATAGATTGTAGCTTCCATCAATGTAATTGTCTGCATCACTTCCAATCCCCCATATAATGTTTTGCAAGTATATACAGTACCTGTCAAAAGTTTAGACACACCTAATCATTGCAGTGTTTTTCTTTACTTTTACTATTTTCTACATTTATTTGGGCTGCAATTTCTGAGGCTGGTAACTCTAATGAACTCATCCTCTGCAGCAGAGGTAGCTCTTGGTCTTCCTTCCTTCCAGTCCTCATGAGAGCCAGTTTCATCACAGCGCTTGATGGTTTTTGCAATTGCGCTTGAAGAAACGTTCAAAGTTCATGAAATTGTTCTGATTGACTGACCTTCATGTCTTAAAGTAGTGATGGACTGTCGTTTCTCTTTGCTTATTTGAGCTGTTCTTGCCATAATATGGACTTGGTCTTTTAACAAATATGGCTATCTTCTGTATACCATCCCTACCTTTTCACAACACAACTGATTGGCTCAAACGCATTAAGGAAAGAAATTCCACAAATGAACTTTTAACAAGACACACCTGTTAATTAAAATGCATTCCAGGTGACTACCTCATGAAGCTGGTTGAGGGAATGTCAAGAGTGTGCAAAGCTGTCATCAAGGCAACTGTTAAAAGCATTTCCAATGCTCTCACCTCAATTTGCTTTATATATAGCTTTAAAAAAAACTATATATATCTTAATTTCCATCATTAACAATTAATATGGCTGAAAAATCTTAAATCTAACATATATTTTGATTTGTTTAACCATTTTTTGGTTATTACATGATTCCATATGTGTTATTTCATAGTTTTGATGGCTTCACTATTCTACAATGTAGACAATTGTAAAAATAAAGAAAACCCTTGAATGAGTAGGTGTGTCCAAACCATTAAAAAGTACCATAGTAATTGAGTGTCCATGATATTTGCATTGCAACTAAGTAACCCTCCAATTGTTCTCCACTATTCCACCATTTGGGTTGTCATCCCAGTGACCAGCAGGCCACCCCCATCCCCCCGGATCCCTAGGCTCCCCGATAGGCCAGGACCCATCCTTTGAAAAGAGCACACGGTGCCACACCACAGAACAGAAGCAGAAAAAAACGCTAAAAGCATTTTCAATGCTCTCCCCTCAATGTGCTTTAGATATAGCTATTAAAAAACTATATATATCTTTATTTCCATCATTAACAATTAATATGGCTAATAATGTCGACAGTTCAATCAAAGGATTATTACCTATAACCAGGTATGCCATTGCAAGCAATTATTATTTTAGCAAACAATTATTATGATGCATCCTATATTGCCTCTAACATCCTTACCCCCTAGCAACAGATGTGGGATACACACGCACACAAACACACACACACACACACACACACACACACACACGCGCGCTCAACCCCTTTTCCCACAATCAACTATAAGCTCAGATCCTCAACTGTTGTTACATCCCAGAGCACCTACTCAAGAAAGGACTTGATTTACGAATGCATATACAGTTACAGCTGTTTGAGAAAGCATGCAAGATTGAGCAAAATTGGCAAAAATTGGGAGATGTCACCAATGTCAAGTCCTAGGTGATGGAGATCAGCTACACCACTTTCCCCTGAAACACACACACACACACTGGTCCCTTGTTGTGACCATGTTCCCAAGCGTCTCTGTGCAGTCAGACCTTTGATTATTTTGTGCAACCAGGGTCACAATTTTTATTTTTTTATTTATTTTATTTCACCTTTATTTAACCAGGTAGGCTAGTTGAGAACAAGTTCTCATTTGCAACTGCGACCTGGCCAAGATAAAGCATAGCAGTGTGAGCATACAACAAAGAGTTACACATGGAGTAAACAATTAACAAGTCAATAACACAGTAGAAAACGAAGGGGGGGTCTATATACAATGTGTGCAAAAGGCATGAGGAGGTAGGCAAATAATTACAATTTTGCAGATTAACACTGGAGTGATAAAAGATCAGATGGTCATGTACAGGTAGAGATATTGGTGTGCAGAAGAGCAGAAAAGTAAATAAATAGAAACAGTACGGGGATGAGGTAGGTGAAAAGGGTGGGCTATTTACCAATAGACTATGTACAGCTGCAGCGATCGGTTAGCTGCTCAGATAGCTGATGTTTGAAGTTGGTGAGGGAGATAAAAGTCTCCAACTTCAGCGATTTTTGCAATTCGTTCCAGTCACAGGCAGCAGAGTACTGGAACGAAAGGCGGCCAAATGAGGTGTTGGCTTTAGGGATGATCAGTGAGATACACCTGCTGGAGCGCGTGCTACGGATGGGTGTTGCCATCGTGACCAGTGAGCTGAGATAAGGCGGAGCTTTACCTAGCATAGACTTGTAGATGACCTGGAGCCAGTGGGTCTGGCGACGAATATGTAGCGAGGGCCAGCCGACTAGAGCATACAAGTCGCAGTGGTGGGTAGTATAAGGTGCTTTAGTGACAAAACGGATGGCACTGTGATAGACTGCATCCAGTTTGCTGAGTAGAGTGTTGGAAGCCATTTTGTAGATGACATCGCCGAAGTCGAGGATCGGTAGGATAGTCAGTTTTACTAGGGTAAGCTTGGCGGCTTGAGTGAAGGAGGCTTTGTTGCGGAATAGAAAGCCGACTCTTGATTTGATTTTCGATTGGAGATGTTTGATATGAGTCTGGAAGGAGAGTTTGCAGTCTAGCCAGACACCTAGGTACTTATAGACGTCCACATATTCTAGGTCGGAACCATCCAGGGTGGTGATGCTAGTCGGGCATGCAGGTGCAGGCAGCGACCGGTTGAAAAGCATGCATTTGGTTTTACTAGCGTTTAAGAGCAGTTGGAGGCCACGGAAGGAGTGTTGTATGGCATTGAAGCTTGTTTGGAGGTTAGATAGCACAGTGTCCAAAGACTGGCCGAAAGTATATAGAATGGTGTCGTCTGCGTAGAGGTGGATCAGGGAATCGCCCGCAGCAAGAGCAACATCATTGATATACACAGAGAAAAGAGTCGGCCCGAGAATTGAACCCTGTGGCACCCCCATAGAGACTGCCAGAGGACCGGACAGCATGCCCTCCGATTTGACACACTGAACTCTGTCTGCAAAGTAATTGGTGAACCAGGCAAGGCAGTCATCCGAAAAACCGAGGCTACTGAGTCTGCCGATAAGAATATGGTGATTGACAGAGTCGAAAGCCTTGGCGAGGTCGATGAAGACGGCTGCACAGTACTGTCTTTTATCGATGGCGGTTATGATGTCGTTTAGTACCTTGAGTGTGGCTGAGGTGCACCCATGACCGGCTCGGAAACCAGATTGCACAGCGGAGAAGGTACGGTGGGATTCGAGATGGTCAGTGACCTTCTATGACCTTCTATGCCCCCTCTCTGATTGTCCGAGTGTGACCCACTTCCCATGGGTTACTGCAGCTAGTGTTGCCAGCACTGCCACTACCTGCGTGGGGGTACCCCACCGGGAGCCACACCGGCTACCTACAAGGTCGTAAAGGTTCTCATTAGCAGCTTTGTGAATTTCCTTGTATATTATGCTCTCCCATCAGGGGGCTCTGGCTTTGTAGGACCAACCCTGCCAGGCAGGTTCAGAATCTTGAAGGGACTGTGCTGCTCTATGCACATTCCTCTTTCTGTTTTGGCTGCAAATAGGCAACTTACAGTAAGCACCTATAAAAAAGATATGGACTTTAGTGTATGTGTCGCTCAGGTGGGTGTCTAGGGTATAGGCTTGGGGACCGTTCCATCATGATAGGACAATAAATAAATAAAATGTATCCCTCATCCGCACAAAATTGAAAGCTCTCTCTCGCAACCCCTGCTCACAGACTCTGGGATATGCAACTGTTTCCTTTCTCACTCACTTAACACCACACTTTTCCAAACACAAAAAACACACACCGCCCCTTTCATCACAATACAGTACCGATGTACTGTGCCTTCTATGTCTTCTGTTTGCTGTGTTTCTTTATCTCCACCATGTTGATTGAGTACTTTTGTGTTCTAGTTCGTTATATTTGAAGTATTATTTGACTAGTTATCCTTTCTGCTAATGCCGTCTTATCCCTTTACAAAATACAGTACATGGACATTTAAATAAATATTTTAAAACATGCCCTATCTTGAATGGTATAGTGTAGTTATAGTTCATTTAACGATTGTCTCATTTTACTGCTTTTCTATCTATTTTTGTAAATTATTATTACATTCCCTACCATGGCTAATATTTGGCGTTCCATTATTCGACTCCTCTATAAGAACTTTGTCATTTTTAGAATAGCCATGGAGTGAGCAGTCTGTGTCTCGGAACATTTGGTTGTCAATATACAGTTTATCGACTACGAGAGCTACACGCTTCCCTTTTAATCTATTCTCCTTGAAGATTGGATACAGAACAGGTTAGCTATGAGACCATGTTAGCCGTGAAACCATGTTAGCTATGAGACCATGTTAGCTGTGAAACCATGTTAGCTATGAGACCATGTTAGCTGTGAAACCATGTTAGCCGTGAAACCATGTTAGCTGTGAGACCATGTTAGCTGTGAAACCATGTTAGCTGTGAGACCATGTTAGCCGTGAAACCATGTTAGCTATGAGACCATGTTAGCTGTGAAACCATGTTCGCTGTGAGACCATGTTAGCTGTGAGACCATGTTAGCTGTGAGACGGTGTTAGCTGTGAGACCATGTTAGCTATGAGACCGTGTTAACTGTGAGACGGTGTTAGCTATGAGACCATGTTAGCTGTGAGACCGTGTTAGCTGTAAGACCGTGTTAGCTATGAGACCGTGTTAACTGTGAGACCGTGTTAGCTATGAGACCACGTGAGCTGAGACCACGTTAGCTATTAGACCACGTTAGCTATTAGACCGCGTTAGCATTGAGACCATGTTAGCTGTGAAGCCATGTTAGCTGTGAGACCATGTTAGCAATGAGACCATGTTAGCTGTGAGACCGTGCTAGCTGTGAGACCGTGTTAGCTGTGAGACCGTGTTCGCTGTGAGACCATGTTAGCTGTGAGACCGTGTTAGCTGTGAGACTGTGTTAGCTGTGGGACATGTTAGCTGGTTGTCAGAACCGGGTTGAAACCCAGTCTGTCCTATTATCTGGCTGTGCTGTCCAGCTGCAGCTATGATTGGGCTAAGATGAGACCAGCCTGGTTCCTCCTGGATGTTTACCAGCATGTCTGACTTCCTGTAGCCCACAGCCCAATCACAGCTGGCCCCATACGTCACATGACAGCCTATTATCACCTCGTAAATCTCAGCAGATCTCAATAAACTTCTCTTTCATTCTCTCTCATCGTGCTAACATCGATGTGGACGGTCATTACGTTGGAGAGGAAAGAAAGGAACGTAGAAGGAAACCAGACGTGACCAGTTGGTTTGGAGTGAGAGAGTTGAGCGCTAGTCATTCCTACTAATGCCATGTGTTCTGTGCCACATAGAGGGAGCTATGGGCTGTTGGAACATAATGAAGATGATGAGAAAGTCTGGCTGCATCTCATATGGAAGCCTATGTCCAGGGCCTTCTGGTCAAAATGAGTGCACTATATAGGGAATTGAATGTCATTTGGAAAGCAGCTTTTTGTGTTGTAACACTCTCATAACTCTAGTCACGGGAATACTGGAGTAACGGCACAGTCTTAATGATTTGATATTGAAGTTCTTTTATTTTTAGTCGTTGGTCTCTCCACTAGCTGCAGCTGGTCTGAATCAAGGGCTTTGTTGGGGTAGATTTCCCATGATTCCTGTGGTCAATCTGAGACACGGATACACACCCTCCCCCACTGACCAATAGCACTGAGTGTATTAACAATGACTGCCAATATACCTTCAATGGCTGCCTGTTGGCCAGGGTGATGGAGAAGGCAGAGAAACCATTCTCCAGTACATGTATTTTAATGGCTAATTAGATTGTCTTAGAAACACATGAGAAAGCAAAGGCTTGGGACCCAGAGTGAGTCTCAGTGGCATAATATTGGCGTAGGGCGCATCACAAATGGCATCATATTACCCACATAGTTAGTGGCATCCTATTACCCAAAGGTAGTGCGCTATATTGGGAATGGGTTGCTATTTGGGACCCAGAATGAGTCTCGGCCTTATACAGAGAGTCTGGGACCCAGAGTGTAATATTGACTTGGCTTCTGTTCCTGTGTTATGGTGGAAGTATGAAACATGCTATCAAAGGTCAATATTTGGGTTGTAAAGTCATATATTTCTTGTTTTATCCATTGACTAGGTACGCAATTACTGTAATATCAATAGGAGGCCTTACTAAACTCCTGTGGCCTTTTTTTACCATGACAACATGGCGGGCCATATTAAATGGTCTCATTTGGTTCGGGGGCCTTGTGTTTGACAACCCTGATCTAGGAGCTGTCTGTCTGCTAAGTCTTTAAAATCAGTTATATACTGAACATCATACTCTATCTACTGTATGTACGTAACTTCTGTTTCTCCCTCAGCCAATCGGAGCGTTGAACCCCAAGCGTGCAGTGTTCTATGCAGAGCGCTATGAGACCTGGGAAGAGGACCAGACACCCCCATATCACTACAACACCCACTACTCCACCGCTAACTCCACCATGCTCTGGCTGCTCAGGATAGTAGGTACTCTGTACCCCATCCACCCAATACCCTGTTCCCTGTACCTGGAAAAGGGGTGGTTGATCAAACAAATATATAGGTTCATTATCATTTCTACACTTTATATCTGACTTTAGACTTGTGGAGACAGACGTATGTCATTCTTTATCCAAAATAAAATGTTCTAAATGGTAGCTAGTACAGTAAGTTAGTTAGATATTGAGTCACACAGTCCACACAGTTGAAAGCACATTGATACCACCTAGTGTTTAGTAAATACCAGTGGAATCTAAATTGTGAGATATAGGGTTACCCCTCCTGGGGTTTGTCCATATCTGATATGTTAGGCAGCTCGTTAATTGGAGAAAGCTTGATGGGGAGTCAGTAGCACCCCCCTGTCCTCCCTTTGCCTGCCACTCTCCCCCTCCTCTCCGCCTCTCCTCCCTAAATCCCTCCATCGAACCACTGTCTCCATCTCAGACTGGGAACACCACATACAGTATCAGCAAATTAGCACCGTCGCTCCCGGCTACCAGGAAGCACAGTAGTTAATAATCCCTAAGGCATTGTGGGTAATGTACAGTAGGGGAGGACAGACAGACAGACACGCACGCACGCTAGTCTGGCACAGGAACATCAGATATACAGACACAGAAACACATCATTGATAAAGAGGTCAGTGGAACTCAACCCAAACAATGGAAATGCCATGCAAATGCGTGGAGGAAAGATCCCGAATCTCCTCATTGCCCCCCAGGAAAATTATTCTACATTTAGGCTATTGTTTATATGTTATGCAGCCAAAGTCGGACTTTAGTAATCACATTGTGGGCCTGTGACAATACATGACAATCATGACGGATTTGACAAATATTCACTTTGTTAGATCAGATTTGTCGAATGTGAACCAATCTGGCATCCTTCTTCTATCCCCCACAGTCTGCGTTCCATTGACCTCTTTACCGAATCTAGGGTTCCAATAGAGATTCTCATTGCCCTTATCTCTGTCACAACCAGTAGAATTCAGCCATTAGCTCTCCTTAGGGGAGCATAAATTATTCACTCCGAACATGCAATAGAAAATCTAGTTCACTGACAGTATGGTTTGGTATGGTGGTGTTATCTGTGTTCTGATATTTGTGTGTGTTTGTGTGTCCATGAAACATCCTTTGCTCAATGTAAAATGTATGTATGTTTTTTCTTGCAGGAGCCTTTCACCACGTTCTTTCTGAATGCTAACAACAACAAGTTTGACCATCCAGACCGGACCTTCTCAGCCATCACCCGCTCCTGGAGGCACTGCCAGAGAGACACCTCAGACGTCAAGGTGTGTGTGTGTGTGTGTGTGTGTGTGTGTGTGTGTGTGTGTGTGTGTGTGTGTGTGTGTGTGTGTGTGTGTGTGTGTGTGTGTGTGTGTGTGTGTGTGTGTGTGTGTGTGTGTGTGTGTGTGTGTGTGTGTGTGTGTGTGTGCGTGAGTGGGTGGGTGTGTGTGTGTCCATGAAACAACCTCTACTCAGCGTAAAATACTCTGCATCTACAGTGGGTCTGATGCATTCCCTGTTCATCGGTATACAACCCAGAAGGAAACGTCACAATAAAACATATACCATGAATTATAAATAACACTGTGCTCAAACTCTGAGGAACAGAGACATGGTACACAGTGAATAACTAAAGCACTTACAAATACATAGTTAATTTATCGCTTATATATTTTTTTTAAACATTACTTTAGAAACAAAGGAGTGCTGTACTGTATGTGAACAAAGGCTGAAGACAAAGAAAGAAAGAAATCCTCTCAAAGGAGCAGTCAGAGGATGTGTCCCAAATGGCCCCTATGGGTCCTGGTCCAAAGTAGTGCACTATATAGAGAATGGGGTGTCATTTGGGATGCAGACAGAGGAACGCTGAACCACCACAGCCACTCTGTAACACAGCGGGAACAGCTCTGACCTCAAAGTGTCAGATATTTCTAGAACACCCCACGTCGGGTTAGTGTTGCCCCAGGCAATTAATAAAGCATTAATGACAAAAGCTATTTAAAATGTAGTGTTTTATGTCCGGACAGGACTTTTCCTGGGCTCGGCTTGTGGTGGAAAGGGAGAGAGCAGCACACCAGCTAACATGCCCTGTTAACAAATACATGCTACTTTAAACTACTTGTATGTCTGTCTGCCTGTCTGTTGAAACACACAGAACATGGCTGCTGGTCTATCAGCACGAAGGAGAGAGTGACAAGATATTACAACAGCAGCTGTGTTTCATTATTCTGCTAAATTGTTTGATCTACACACTCAGTTCTACCTACACACACAGTTCTACCTACACACACAGTTCTACCTACACACACTCAGTTCTACCTACACACACAGTTCTACCTACACACACTCAGTTCTACCTACACACACTCAGTTCTACCTACACACACAGTTCTACCTACACACACAGTTCTACCTACACACACTCAGTTCTACCTACACACTCAGTTCTACCTACACACTCAGTTCTACCTACATACACAGTTCTACCTACACACACTCAGTTCTACCTACACACACAGTTCTACCTACACACACAGTTCTACCTACACACTCAGTTCTACCTACACACACAGTTCTACCTACACACACAGTTCTACCTACACACACAGTTCTACCTACACACACAGTTCTACCTACACATTCAGTTCTACCTACACACTCAGTTCTACCTACACACACAGTTCTACCTACACACACTCAGTTCTACCTACACACTCAGTTCTACCTACACACTCAGTTCTACCTACACACACAGTTCTACCCACACACACTCAGTTCTACCTACACACACACAGTTCTACCTACACACACTCAGTTCTACCTACACACTCAGTTCTACCTACACACTCAGTTCTACCTACACACACAGTTCTACCCACACACACTCAGTTCTACCTACACACTCAGTTCTACCTACACACACTCAGTTCTACCTACATACACAGTTCTACCTACACACACTAATTTCTACCTATGCACTCAGTTCTACCTACACACACACAGTTCTACCTACACAAACACAGTTCTACCTACACAAACACAGTTCTACCTACATACACAGTTCTACCTACACACACTCAGTTCTACCTACACACACTCAGTTCTACCTACATACTCAGTTCTACCTACACACTCAGTTCTACCTACACACACTCAGTTCTACCTACATACATACAGTTCTACCTACGCACTCAGTTCTACCTACACACACAGTTCTACCGAGTTTGCCAAAAGGCACCTAAAGAACTCTCGGACCATGAGAAACAAGATTCTCTGCTCTGATGAAACCAAGATTAAACTCTTTGGTCTGAATGCCAAGCGTCACATCTGGAGGAAACCTGGCTCCATCCCTAAGGTGAAGCATGGTGGTGGCAGAATCATGCTGTGGGGATGTTTTTCAGTGGCAGGGACTGGGAGACTAGTCAGGACAGAGGGAAATAGATCCTTAATGAAAACCTGCTCAGGACCTCAGACTGGGGCGAAGGTTCACCTTCCAACAGGACAGCGACCCTAAGCACACAGCCAAGACACTTAGGTACACAGTTACCTACATTCACAAAGTGTTACCTACTGTCGTGACGTTGTATTAGTTAATGTTACGACTGTTGTTCATCGAATGATTAAAAGTTTCTAATTGCGTGATTAACTGAATCAAGCAATTATAAACTCATTAACCTGGGGCACCATGGGAAAACTAGATTTTATTGAGTTTCTATTTTCCAAATTAACTCAAAGAATATCAGAATATCGATTTTACCACAGCCGCTAATTATCCAGTTACCTCTACAATCTCGTTCTGAACGTCGTATAGTCTGTGAATCTACACGGACCCGGGTCTCACCAATGAGTTTGTACCACACCAATCTTACACATAGACAAAACACATTATAGGCTATTGATTAGAACTCAGTATAACGGGCCAACATACTATGGTGTGTGTTACCCAAAATGGGGGTGTCAAAGAGAGAGAGGAAAAAGAAAGTACACGAGAGAAATATACATTTGGGTGAATTTGTCAGCTATGCTATTCTAACCCTAGCCTTGCCCCAAACTGCCACTCTTATGGGTTAGAATATAATGATGTAATTACGTGGGGATTCTCTGCGTAGACCGTTCAGGGGACCGTTCAGGCTGCTCGATGACGCACTTCTCCGGCGCACCTTTCTGGTCGTCCTCACGATGTCAGTGTCCTTTTGGCTTAGGAGTCTGTTCCCTTGCTCTGGGAGGGGTCTTCTGAGGACAGACAGCTCTGTAGCTCAGAGCTCACAGCATAGGAATTAAACCTTTTAGATACCACAATTCGCTGGGATTGGATGCTAGGGGGTCCGGCTTGAATTCACCCGCTTAGACACAGCTACTCATCCGTAGCTTGGGTAGAAAAAGATTTCTTTGTCTTCAAACTTGTGTTGCTTTCTGGGTTCGTTGACTTTTTAGCGCTTGGCTGCAGCTTGGGTCACGTAGTCTTCTCTGGAAATTCTTTACTCACAGGTTTTATACCCTCGTGTCAGAAGTGGGCGTAACCGCCTTTAGGGCAATTCTCTGGGCGTACCAAGTTATGAGGGCAAGGTCTAGATTTTACTCAAATCCAATTTTAGACAACTAACTTCACATTTCATCTTTACCAAAACATTCTCTTTGATTTGGATATATTCCATACAACGTACAATGTATAAACATCAAACATATACTAGGAAAACTCTTCACGTTACAATGTTTTCGTAATAACATCATCTATTAACCTTGAATAACAAAACAAAAATGACATACATTTTCATATTCCATCTATCGTCATGACCACCATTGTGGCTGATGGAAACCATTGTTCCAAAGTCCCTTTATTTCATGTTTAATGTTCTGAGGCTGGTTCTCTATAGTAACAGGACAAAGGAATTTGTTTGTGGCCTGAGATTTACCAGGGGCGTGAGGGGTCATAAAACCCCCACATCTTCAGACCCCTAGATCTCTCCTCCTCTGTTGGGGTTGAGAGATAATCTGTAGGGTTGTGGTCTCCTGTAACCTGACCTGATCAGGACAGTCATGACTACATAATGACAAAGAGTACAGGACCAGGGGGAGTAGGAGGGGGGCCATAACAGCGTTGAGCTGACCACCTACAAGAGCAAGTCATTGTCAAGAGACCTCGTACCAGCATTCCCCCCCTCCACTCATTCCACCCTCCTCCCCTTCACAATACATGTTTTAAGTGTTGCTCATCCGTGTGTGTGTCTCTGTGTGTGTGTGTGTGTGTGTGTGTGTGTGTGTGTGTGTGTGTCTGTCATGCGCGTGCATGCGTGTATGTGTGAAAGAGGGTGAGGCAGACATGTCTAGTAGTCAACAGTCCCAGTAACACCCCAGAACGCTGCCAGTGTGTCACCTGAAGGGACCCAGCAGCATTTAATATAGCTAATGCTATGGAGGCTGTTAGCGAACAGGCTCCATAGATAGCTATCTATGGAGGCTGTGTGATTGACTTGTTAAGCCCATTAACAGGCTGTTGCTGTATTAATGGCTGCCAGGGGAGCTGGGCTCGAAAGCGGAGCTGGCAGCTTTAACGGCTTGGTGCTGAGTTATGACAGGGAAGTTTACAAATAGAGAGAGTAAGGAGGGAGACAGAGGGAGAGAGAGATAGAGATAGGTGAGCGAGGGGAGAGAGAGGGGGGAGGGGAACAGCCTCCAATGTTGTGGTCAGTCAAAGAGTGAAATGTGACCAACACCAGACTCCCGTGTTTTATTGGGGTGTTTCCTGTCATGCCAGCTTCCTCTCTAAACCCTGCTTGTTACCCTCCTGTAGTTATCCTCCCATGGGCAACAGGCCTGGTCAAACTCCCATAGGCCTGGTAAAAACCAACAGCATCACAGAACACGACAAACACTGCTTTCATAAATCAGCCCTCATATTAGCACTGAACCAGCTAGGAGGCCCAGCACATTTTAGACACACACAGACACAGCCGCTGACACACAAACACACAGTCGCTGACACACACACACACAAGCCCGCCCGCCCGCCCGCCCGCACGCACACACACAAACACACAGTCGCTGACACACACACACACACACACACACACACAAGCCCGCCTGCACACACACAAACACAAAGTCACTGACCCACACACATACACACACATCTGACACACACACCTGACACACAACACATACACCTCCTGATAAACACAGGCCTAGACAGAGTTTAAATGGTTTTAAATGGTTTTCTAATGAGGGCTCTGACAGAGAGAGGAGGGAGACGCCACATTCCTGTTGTGCACATGGTCCAATTTACAATTTACAGAGGCATCTGTCAGAGAGAGAGAAGGGGAGGAAAGGGGACTCTGTGATAAGCTGAAGCAGTGGTCACCAACCGGTCGATCGTGATCTTCAAGGCATTCCTAGTCGATCTCCAACGGTAAATCCTTGTGCACCTTTTTTCACTGTTGGCGGTAGGTGTATTTGATTCAGCTGCCCTGCGGGCCGGGTAAACTGTTCACATTTTGAAACATTTGATTTGGTCTACCCGGCAGACCTGGAGAGGTAAATCAAGTGTGTCTACTGCTGACCAGTCTGGTAGTTCAAATCACTGTGCCTGCAGCTTCCATATATCATAACTTTTAAAACCATGATCAGAAAACTAGATACAAGGATACAGCAGAGAGCTGCTTTTTTAATGAGTGAGGTCATGTTTAAGTTTTTATTCAACACGGTCAACACTGTTTTTATTCAACACGGTCAACACTGTTTTTATTCAACACGGTCAACACTGTTTTTATTCAACACGGTCAACACTGTTTTTATTCAACACGGTCAACACTGTTTTTATTCAACACGGTCAACACTGTTTTTATTCAACACGGTCAACACTGTTTTTATTCAACACGGTCAACACTGTTTTTATTCAACACGGTCAACACTGTTTTTATTCAACACGGTCAACACTGTTTTTATTCAACACGGTCAACACTGTTTTTATTCAACTTTTTTCAAAATCATAAAACGTGCTTCTCACTACTTCCCCTCGCGCTACAATCAGCACTGCAGCTGAAATGAATGAGTAGCCAAGTGTATCGATAGGCCTGTGTTTTCATTATTAGTGGCTCGTCTATTTAAATGCCGAGGAATATTTCACTTTCTCTGGTCATAGGAACAACAACATGAATTTGTGCATGAGGCAGAAATAATGCAGTGCTTTTCAAGTTTCGCCATCAGGTGGAAGATAGTGTCCCCTCTCTCTGCTCAACCTCCCTCCGCTGAGCCTGACCATCAGGTGGAAGATAGTGTCCCCTCTCTCTGCTCAACCTCCCTCCGCTGAGCCTGACCATCAGGTGGAAGATAGTGTCCCCTCTCTCTGCTCAGCCTCCCTCTGCTGAGCCTGACCATCAGGTGGAAGATAGTGTCCCCTCTCTCTGCTCAGCCTCCCTCCGCTAAGCCTGACCATCAGGTGGAAGATAGTGTCCCCTCTCTCTGCTCAGCCTCCCTCTGCTGAGCCTGACCATCAGTTGCATGTACCATTAGTTGGGTCAAATAAAAAAGTGAATTATTTAAATGTATGTTCAGCTGTCTGATCTATTTTTTTATATAGCTTGAGTTTTGAAATAAAATATGATCTAAGAAGAAACTATACGGGCAGGCCAAGCATAGCCGATATGCTGTGATATTGGACTAGGGCCTACTACACAAACCTCATCCCCTGAGAACTCTTTTTATTTGGCATAGGCTTACATTTTTTTAAATATATAAGAGCGGTAGATCTCAGCTTGTGTTTTGACTCCGAAAGTGATCTTGACTCAGAAAAGGTTGGTGACCACTGGGCTTAAGGGTGTCTCCAGGGTCAGCTAGTTGTTTATTCTCTTTGAAGTTGGAATCACACCAGGGAGGATCATGGGAGTTTGTTTCTTCCTCTCTGTGCCGAGGTCCTAACCCCATCACCACAGCCCTGCACTGACACACACACACACACATACACACACACACACCACTGAAATAACTGTTACAGCACCTCTCAACACCCATGGCCTGCTGTTTATTTGGCTTGTATTACCTTTCCCCCTGAAGTCACACACACGTACACAGTCCATTTACTCTTCCTACCACCTGCCGTGTGTAATTAAAATGTGTAATAATGTGGTATAACAAAATGTGTGTAATGACCTATCAATAACATGTGTATAATAATGTGGTAATGCTTGTTTCAAACAGGAATTGATTCCAGAATTCTACTACCTGCCAGAGATGTTTGGTAACAGTAATGGTTACCACCTGGGCCAGAGGGAGGACGGCAGCATGGTGTGTGATGTAGAACTGCCTCCCTGGGCCAACAAGCCTGAGGACTTTGTCAGGATCAACCGGATGGTGAGGAACTAAACACCACTCCTCCTCTCCTTATCGCTCACACTCTGCTCTCTTCCTCTACCTAACCCTCTCCTCTCCTCCCACCCTATGCTCTCTTCCTCTACCTAACCCTCTCCTCTCCTCCCACCCTCTGCTCTCTTCCTCTACCTAACCCTCTCCTCTCCTCCCACCCTCTGCTCTCTTTCTCTACCCAACCCGCTCCTCTCCTCCCACCCTCTGCTCTCTTTCTCTACCCAACCTGCTCCTCTCCTCCCACCCTCTGCTCTCTTTCTCTACCCAACCCGCTCCTCTCCTCCCACCCTCTGCTCTCTTTCTCTACCCAACCCGCTCCTCTCCTCCCACCCTCTGCTCTCTTCCTCTACCTAACCCTCTCCTCTCCTCCCACCCTCTGCTCTCTTCCTCTACCTAACCCTCTCCTCTCCTCCCACCCTCTGCTCTCTTCCTCTACCTAACCCTCTCCTCTCCTCCCACCCTCTGCTCTCTTTCTCTACGCAACCCGCTCCTCTCCTCCCACCCTCTGCTCTCTTTCTCTACCCAACCCGCTCCTCTCCTCCCACCCTCTGCTCTCTTTCTCTACCCAACCCGCTCCTCTCCTCCCACCCTCTGCTCTCTTTCTCTACCCAACCCGCTCCTCTCCTCCCACCCTCTGCTCTCTTTCTCTACCCAACCTGCTCCTCTCCTCCCACCCTCTGCTCTCTTTCTCTACCCAACCCGCTCCTCTCCTCCCACCCTCTGCTCTCTTTCTCTACCCAACCCGCTCCTCTCCTCCCACCCTCTGCTCTCTTCCTCTACCTAACCCTCTCCTCTCCTCCCACCCTCTGCTCTCTTCCTCTACCTAACCCTCTCCTCTCCTCCCACCCTCTGCTCTCTTCCTCTACCTAACCCTCTCCTCTCCTCCCACCCTCTGCTCTCTTCCTCTACCTAACCCTCTCCTCCCACCCTCTGCTCTCTTCCTCTACCTAACCCGCTCCTCTCCTCCCACCAACTGCTCTCTTCCTCTACCTAACCCTCTCCTCTCCTCCCACCCTCTGTTCTCTTCCTCTACCCAACCCGCTCCTCTCCTCCCACCCTTGTCTCCTCCTCCGTCCTCTAATTTTGTAGCACCAACTCCTTTTCTCTTCTATCACCCCCTCCTCCACCTCTCCTCCCCCCTCTCCCCCTCTCTTCCCTCTTCCTCTGTGTGAGTTACTCATGCAGCATCTGATAAAGTGCTCGATACTAACGCAATCTGACCCAAGTGATGTCACAAAATGACGGGGCCAGTAAGTGTCCCCTATAATGTTACCTAATGCCGGACTCATCAATCATCATTTAGCTGTGTACTGTGTGTGTACTGTGTGTGTGTGTGTGTGTGTGTGTGTGTGTGTGTGTGTGTGTGTGTGTGTGTGGGTGGCTGTGTGGGTGGCTGTGTGTGTGTGGCTGTGTGCTGTGTGTGTGTGGCTGTGTGCTGTGTGTGTGTGTGTGTGTGTGTGTGTGTGTGTGTGTGTGTGTGTGTGTGTGTGTGTGTGTGTGTGTGTGTGTGTGTGTGTGTGTGTGTGGCTGTGTGTGTGTGTGTGGGTGGCTGTGTGTGTGTGTGTGTGTGTTATCCCAGGACAACCCAGTACTCCCTGCAGGCCCTTTGAGCAACACGCACACACACAGAGACAGAACGTGAGCTCCCTCTCCACCCTCTGCCAGCCTCTCAACCAGTCAAGCCTGGAGGCAGACAGTCGTTCACTTCTCATCACATGCAAACACACGCATACACACACTCACAATCACACACCATTACATCCATGTACACATACTATAGTGTGCAAGTAGACCCTCATGCCTGAACACACCAAGACATGGTTATAGATATGACATTATGGGGGGGGGTTTAGCAGCGAGCAGAGGTGACCTTTCACTAAGCTCTTCTCTATTCTACTCCTCTCCTCTCTCCCTCTGCTCTCCTCCTCTTGTCTACTGCCTGGTCAGCTACATCTAGATCAGCCCAGCACACAGGGTGGAGGGAGATTGGGGAGGACAGGCACAGGGAGGAGGAGGGAGGTGAAGGTTGGGACAGATAGGTGGAGGGGGGGACAGATTGGAGGGGAGCCAGATAGGAAAGGGGCCAGATAGGCGGGGGGAGGATGGAGGGGGGAACAAATAGGAGGAGGGAGGTGGAGGGGCAGGCCTCGGCGGGGGGGGGGGGGGCACTGTGTTCTTATCCTCTTATCTTTCAGATATTAGTATACATGCGGAATCTGTGGATGGATACCTACAGATTCATCATCTTTACTCTCCATCTCTGTCCTCAGTCATCCTGCTGGTAGACAGTGTTTCTGATCTCACTATAGCATTCTTCCTTTTCTGCTTCCCTCTTACTTTACCTTTTATTTTATTTCTGTCTCTCTCTCTCGCTCTCTCTCCATCCCTCCGCCACCCTCCCTCCACCCCTCCTCCCTCCAGTTCCCATCTTTGCATGTGCCTGATTCAATCGTGGTGACATGCCCCGTGGCTAGTTCAGCTCCCTCTGGGTTCGTCTCTGTCTGTGTGCTCTAGCTAGCTCCACTCTGTTGGTAGAGGCTGTTATTGTCCTGTGGGAGGGAGCGTGTAAAGTCCTGCAGCATGTCTCTATACATATCAGCTGCTAGAGTTGTAGTGTCTGGGTTGACAATAAGTGCAATAATAACGTAAGCACTGTACATTTACCATAGTGATGTAACACAACAGTAAAACTGTCTACCATAGTGATCTAACACAACAGTAAAACGGTCTACCATAGTGATCTAACACAACAGTAATACTGTCTACCATAGTGATCTAACACAACAGTAACACTGTCTACCATAGTGATCTAACACAACAGTAACACTGTCTACCATAGTGATGTAACACAACAGTAACACTGTCTACCATAGTGATCTAACACAACAGTAACACTGTCTACCATAGTGATCTAACACAACAGTAACACTGTCTACCATAGTGATCTAACACAACAGTAACACTGTCTTCCATAGTGATGTAACACAACAGTTAAACTGTCTACCATAGTGATGTAACACAACAGCAACACTGTCTACCATAGTGATGTAACACAACAGTAATACTGTCTACCATAGTAATCTAACAGAACAGTAACACTGTCTACCATAGTGATGTAACACAACAGTAACACTGTCTAC
This sequence comes from Oncorhynchus kisutch, assembly GCF_002021735.2. NCBI lineage: Eukaryota > Metazoa > Chordata > Actinopteri > Salmoniformes > Salmonidae > Oncorhynchus > Oncorhynchus kisutch. The sequence goes on from NC_034191.2 coordinate 32,709,383, forward strand.
CATAGTGATCTAACACAACAGTATCACTGTCTACCATAGTGATCTAACACAACAGTAACACTGTCTACCATAGTGATCTAACACAACAGTAATACTGTCTACCATAGTGATCTAACACAACAGTAACACTGTCTACCATAGTGATCTAACACAACAGTAACACTGTCTACCATAGTGATCTAACATAACAGTAACACTGTCTACCATAGTGATGTAACACAACAGTAACACTGTCTACCATAGTGATGTAACACTGTCTACCATAGTGATCTAACAGAACAGTAATACTGTCTACCATAGTGATCTAACACAACAGTAACACTGTCTACCATAGTGATCTAACACAACAGTAACACTGTCTACCATAGTGATCTAACACAACAGTTAAACTGTCTACCATAGTGATGTAACACAACAGTAACACTGTCTACCATAGTGATGTAACACTGTCTACCATAGTGATCTAACATAACAGTAATACTGTCTACCATAGTGATCTAACACAACAGTAACACTGTCTACCATAGTGATCTAACACAACAGTAACACTGTCTACCATAGTGATCTAACACAACAGTTAAACTGTCTACCATAGTGATGTAACACAACAGTAACACTGTCTACCATAGTGATGTAACACTGTCTACCATAGTGATCTAACATAACAGTAATACTGTCTACCATAGTGATCTAACACAACAGTAACACTGTCTACCATAGTGATCTAACACAACAGTAACACTGTCTACCATAGTGATCTAACACAACAGTTAAACTGTCTACCATAGTGATGTAACACAACAGTAACACTGTCTACCATAGTGATGTAACACTGTCTACCATAGTGATCTAACAGAACTGTAACACTGTCTACCATAGTGATCTAACATAATTGTAACACTGTCTACCATAGTGATGTAACACAACAGTAATACTGTCTACCATAGTGATCTAACAGAACTGTAACACTGTCTACCATAGTGATGTAACACAACAGTAACACTGTCTACCATAATGATCTAACAGAACAGTAACACTGTCTTCCATAGTGATGTAACACAACAGTAATACTGTCTACCATAGTGAGCTAACACAACAGTAACACTGTCTACCATAGTGATGTAACACAACAGTAACACTGTCTACCATAGTGATGTAACACAACAGTAATACTGTCTACCATAGTGATCTAACAGAACTGTAATACTGTCTACCATAGTGATGTAACACAATAGTAACACTGTCTACCATAGTGATGTAACACAACAGTAATACTGTCTACCATAGTGATCTAACAGAACAGTAACACTGTCTACCATAGTGATGTAACACTGTCAACCATAGTAATGTAACACAACAGTACACTGTTTACCATAACGATCTAACAGAACTGTAACACTGTCTACCATAGTGATCTAACAGAATTGTAACACTGTCTACCATAGTGATGTAACACAACAGTAACACTGTCTACCATAGTGATGTAACAGAACTGTAATACTGTCTACCATAGTGATCTAACAGAACTGTAATACTGTCTACCATAGTGATCTAACAGAACTGTAATACTGTCTACCATAGTGATGTAACACAACAGTAATACTGTCTACCATAAGGATCTAACAGAACAGTAACACTGTCTACCATAGTGATGTAACACAAGAGTAATACTGTCTACCATAGTGATCTAACAGAACTGTAATACTGTTTACCATAAGGGCCAGTGTAAGACTACAGGAATGCTGTAGTTGTCTTTAGTTTGTTATCTTATCTTAAACACACCGAAAAAATACATTTTCCTCTCTGTACACACACACACGGCTTACAGTAAAGTGTATCTCCATTAGTATTGAACAGCTCCATGAGAAAGATGGCTTGTCATTGTTTATAATAGACAGAGAACAAACATGATACCTGGCTGATATCAGGCTGGAGGCATTAAACCGGCTCTCCTGAGGCTCATCCTGTTTATTAAACTGCGTCCCAAATAGCACCCTCTTCCCTATCTAGCTAGTGCACTACTTTTGATGAGAACCCTGGTCAAATATATAGGACTATATAGGGACGTGGATTTTATCACAGTCTGTCTGGAGAGAGAATAGCTGCTATCAAAACTCAGGAGTCTAATATCACTGAATGCTTTAGGTTCAATAGTAGTGTTCCTCCCTGTTTGACCACAACTAGTGCAGTGGGGTTTATGTGTTGAGTAGTGCAGTGATGTTGTCAGTTGTATGTACAGTAACATAGACTGTGTGTGTAGTGTAACGCGTGTTGGGTTGTGTGGTGTGTGTTATTTTTTCCCTTGTATGTATGGTTGTGTGTGTACATTGTGTTTTCATGCTGCTGGCTGCCTTTTTCCTCTACTCACCCTGCGTGTGTGTGTGTGTGTGTGTGTGTTACAGTATGTGTACTGTGTGTACTGTGTGTGTTTTCATGCTGCTGGGTGCCTTTTTCCTCTACTCACCCTGCGTGTGTGTGTGTGTGTGTGTGTGTTACAGTATGTGTACTGTGTGTACTGTGTGTGTTTTCATCCTGCTGGGTGCCTTTCCCCTCTAGCCCTGCCTGTGTGTCTGTGTGTTCTGACAGGCCCTGGAAAGTGAGTTCGTGTCATGTCAGCTGCATCAGTGGGTTGACCTTATTTTCGGCTACAAGCAGCGCGGGCCTGAGGCGGTGCGCGCCCTCAATGTCTTTCACCACCTGACCTACGAGGGTTCCGTCAGCCTGGACAGCATCACTGACCCCGCCCTCAGAGAGGTACGCCTTGACACGACACGCTACGATACGCACGTCACTGTCACCATGGACACCAAACCCCACCCCTCCCATCTAACCAGCTCCACCATAGATAGATAGTGCTGCTTCTGTCTGGGGTCAGTTCAGTTAATTTATTTGTTAATTCACAGGAATTTGTCTTTGTTAAACCATAATAATTTACAGACAACAGGACATAGATGACAACAACCACATAAAACACATATAGAGTACACACAGATATGGGTTTACAGTATAGTTGTTGCAAATACATGAACAATACAGTACAAAGTCAAGGGTAGCTTTATTTACTATCTCTCATTCACTCCATTTACAATTGACATTATTCTTTACTACTCCTATATTACTGCAGACCCACTCACTCACTCACTCACTCACTCACTCACTCACTCACTCACTCACTCACTCACTCACTCACTCACTCACTCACTCACTCACTCACACCCAGGTCAATGAATGTTAGTCTGAATTGTTGTTTGATATACATCATCAAGGGCTCATCTAGTGAATAGACATGGGAGTGAATCCTTTCATTTACATTTCATTAATTGACGAGATCTGAACTGTTCTCTGAGCGACAGGAAGCTGTGAATAGCTTAATTGCAGAGAGAGAGAGAGGGGAGGAGGTAGAATGGGAAGAAGAGAGAAACCGAGGTAGAGAGAGGGAGGCAGAGAAAGAGAGGGAGGTAGAGAGCGTGAGGAAGAGGAGGTAGAACGAGAGGTAGAGAGGAGGAGGTAGAGAGAAGGTGGTATAAAGAGAGGGTGGTAGAGAGAGCAAGAGGAGGAGGTAGAGAGGAAGGTAGAGAGAGAGAGCAGGACATCGAGGGAGAGGGAGGAAGAGAGAGAGGGGGAGGAAGAGAGAAGTAGAGCGAGGGAGAGAGTGAGGGAGGTAGAGAGAGAGGGAGGTATAGAGAGAGAGACAAGGAGGTAGAGAGAGAGGGAGTGGAGGAGGGAGGTAGAGCGGGAGAGGAGGAGGTAGAGAGAGGGGTAGAGAGAGCGAGAGAGGGAGGTAGAGAGAGAGGAAGGTAGAGAAAGCAGGAGAGGAGGAGAGGTTAGTATAGATAGGGAATGCGAGGGAGATAGATAGGTACACCAGTAACAGATGGCATGCAGCAGCAGTGTGGTGTTTCCAGTGTGATCTCCTCTCACTGTGATATCCACCATCTGTCGTCTGCAAAACAACTCATTTATATCCCGTCACTTCCCGGGCCGCCTTTATCTATCAAGTGACCACTATGCAAATCACTCAGCTGCCTAATTACCAAACAATATGGACAACGGCTTTGCTTTTCATTATTTCCTCTCATGCTTTTTCAGACAATGGCAATTATTGGAGTCATCCGGCTGTGAGGTTTTGGAAGCTGTCTGTCTGTCTGCCACCCTGCAAGGCGATAGTGTTGGGATGGGAGCTGACTGTGTAGCTTCATACTGCCTAATGGTGGTGACCAGTTGATGTTGTCTCCTTTCTGACATGTGTATGTTGGAGGGAGGACTTAGCTCAGCTAAATGCAACAGATATGATAAGTACTAATGAAGGTATGCCTGAATACCTTGAGTCCTTCGTCAGATCCTCTTATTCTTACTCCATAGCAGGTGAATAATTACTGTCTGTCATTTACTCAGAGACAGAAACCTAAGGTCAAGTTTGCAAAACAACAAATTCCTCTGTGAGAGATAATACGTAGCTCAAGGAAGAAAGTTTCAATGCTTCAGACAATAGACCTTCTATCTCAAGCACTACAATTGACAATAGACATAAATCTGCATCCCACATGGCACTCTATTCCCTACACAGTGCAGTACTTTTGAGCAGAGCCCTATGGAAAAGGCTGCCTTTTGGGACGCATCCCAAGGATAGATTTGGCTGATAATGGTGGAAGTGGTGGGATCCTGTGTATTGGTGGAAATAAGGTGGCAGCGGTGGGATCCATGTGTGGAGCTGCTCCCAGTCAAAGGATCCCAACATGGTTCAATTTCAGCTGACCCACCAGCCAGTCAGCCAGCCAGCCTGTCAGTCAGCCAGCCATTTCAGTTAGTCAGTCAGCCAGCCTATCAGTTAGTCAGTCAGCCAGCCTATCAGTTAGTCAGTCAGTCAGCCTATCAGTTAGTCAGTCAGTCAGCCTATCAGTTAGTCAGTCAGTCAGCCTATCAGTTAGTCAGTCAGTCAGCCTATCAGTTAGTCAGTCAGTCAGCCTATCAGTTAGTCAGTCAGTCAGCCTATCAGTTAGTCAGTCAGTCAGCCTATCAGTTAGTCAGTCAGTCAGCCTATCAGTTAGTCAGTCAGTCAGCCTATCAGTTAATCAGTCAGTCAGCCATTCTGAGTGGATGTGCTGATTGGTTCCAGAACTTTCTGAGATGTGCTGATTGGCTCCAGAACATTTTAGGATGTGTTGATTGGCTTCAGGCAGGTACTGGTTCGTACCTGTCTGACAGGTGCAATCGCAGGTCTGACATTAACCACTGCAATTATGGCATTAAAATGTCAAGGAAATAGAAAGTCAGAATGAGAGATAATCATTCCTCTGACTAGGTGTCAGATTAGACTGGCTGATGGCGGCTGCTGTTACATGCATCCGGGCCACCCGGGCCGTGGTTGGCTAAGACAGGCGTCCGGGCCGTGGTTGGCTGAGGGCACAGTGACAGGTCTACTGGGCGCGCTGCTGGAACAGCAGTCCTACTGCAGCCTTGATGTCGATCCTGACAGCCTTCTCATATGGAAAACATGACAGCAGCCCCCTGATACAGACCCTGCTGTATCACTCAGACACAAACAGACAAATTATTCATCAGTGAGGCTGTTCTCCTGCAGACAGCCAATCACACAGCCTCCAGTTAGAAGGCCCGTTACTGCCTATTGAAGGCACAAACAACATGGGGGGGATGTGTGCTAGCCCAATGAAGGTGTCCTTGTGATGACAGAAGCTTTGAAGCTGCTTTCATTATGCTTACCGCAGTCACCTAGCCATAGTAGCAGTGCTGCCATGCTGGCGTTTAAATAGTTGACCTCGACTAGAAGAAGATCCCTTGATAAGCTATACATAACTTAAAAGACACAGATTCCTGGTGATGGTAGCTGTGGTTGTGACAACATTGTTAGAGACAAGCCGGTGTACTTCTACATATGGTAGTTCACATGTCAACTCAGAGACGGTCATTCCCAGAGACCCTTCAGGCTAACTTCTGTCTGTGGTGAAAGGGTTACCTACAGCCAGTCCACACGGGCTCTTCTCAAAGTCACTTACATTGTTCCAATGACAATGGGGAATGTTAACTTCATAAATGTGTTAACTTCATAACCTCACAACAAGGTTTTAATAGTGTAAGAAAGGATGGAATTCAAAACATATCTTTTGGCTTTGTGTGGGTGCGGGTGGTGCCTTGGTTAAAGTTTGTGCGTCAATGTTTCTTATGGATCCGTTAGAATGGAATTATATGATAATTAAGAACTACAGTCATCACACAACTCTGATCTCAACTACGCAGAAAAACACAAATCTATTAGTATGACCCATCCGTGTTGATTTGGTATGTGGAGCATTCATTCTATGTGGGTGAAATGTGATGCATACCTGATGAACAGGAGTTCATTAGTTCCTACTTCCCAGGAACAATGAGTCAGTACAATACCACGCATTATACCTGTCTGTCTGTTGTCCATCCCCCTGCCCGCCTGCCCGTCCGTCCGTCCGCCCCCCTAGGCCAGGTGATAGCTGCTGATACACCTGTGTGTTCATCCAGGCAGGTTGCTTGATGCTGCGAGCTACATCAGCAGATAGTTACGCAATAAGTGCCACGGGCCTTAAAGCAGGCGGTCCGTAAATGAATGAACTGCCTGTTAAGTCTTCTAGATGGCTGTTGAGATACAGGTGACGTTCTGACACACCGACCGCAGAGAGGATTAGCGCTATTGGCATGTTGTTGTGATGGTCGGGAGAAAACATGCACTTCAGATAACCTTCAATCACTATGCTCTCTGTCTCTCTGCTCTCTGTCTCTGCTCTCTGTCTCTCTCTCTCTCTCTCTCTCTCTCTCTGATCCCTGTCTCTCTGTCTCTCTCTCTCTCTCTGATCCCTGTCTCTCTGTCTCTCTCTCTCTCTCTGCTCCCTGTCTCTCTCTCTGCTCCCTGTCTCTCTCTCTCTCTCTCTCTGCTCTCTGTCTCTCTCTCTCTCTCTGCTCCCTGTCTCTCTCCCTCTCTGTCTCTCTCTCTGCTCTCTCTCTCTCTCTCTCTCTCTCTCTCTCTCTCTTTCAATTCAATTCAATTCAATTCAATTCAATTCAATTCAATTCAATTCAATGGCTTTATTGGCATGGGAAACATGTGTTAACATTTCCAAAGCAAGTGAGGTAGATAATATATCAAGTGAATATATAAAGTGAAATAAACAATAAAAATGAACAGTAAACATCACACATACAGAAGTTTCATAACAATAAATACATTACAAATGTCATATTATATATATATACAGTGTTTTAACAATGTAGAAATGGTAAAGGACACAAGATAAAATAAATAAGCATAGATATGGGTTGTATTTACAATGGTGTGTGTTCTTCACTGGTTGCCCTTTTCTCGTGGCAACAGGTCACAAATCTCTCTCTCTCTCTCTCTCTCTCTCTCTCTCTCTCTCTCTCTCTCTCTCTCTCTCTCTCTCTCTCTCTCTCTGTCTCTCTCTCTGCTCTCTGTCTCTCTCTCTGCTCCCTGTCTCTCTCTCTGCTCCCTGTCTCTCTCTCTCTCTGCTCTCTGTCTCTCTCTCTGCTCCCTGTCTCTCTCTCTGCTCTCTGTCTCTCTTTCTGCTCTGCTCTCTCTCTGCTCTCTCTTTCTCTCTCTGCTCTCTCTCCCCCTCTCTCTCTCTGCTCTCTCTCTCTCTCTGCTCTTTCTCTCTGCTCGCACTCTTTCTTTGCCTATAGAAACATAGCAGTTGTACACAGTCAACGTTCTACAGGAGAACCAAAATAATTCTTCTGTATATTTTTTCTGATGTCTTCCACATGGCCCTCTGGTTCTTTCTGATCTCTGGATCAGATTTCGCTATGTGAATAGACATGGTGACCCTGACCCCAGCCCTCACCTAAAATAGCTATAATGGGACTAGGTTATTACTTGACTGACTGCATAGTAAAGAACCACTGACTGATAATGGTTGCCAAATGTGCTCGCCGCTCGACGACTCATGGGAAACATCCACTGGTGTCCCACAATGTTCAACTGACCAGGGGGCTTCACCTCTCTGGTGCTATGCATGATGGGAAGTGACCTGGGGATTGTGGGTAGATGGTCCTGGCTAAGGATCACCTCCTACCCAGAACATATTGCTCCCACTATGGCATGTGGTTGCCAATAGAAGCTGTAGATACTGAGTGGTGTCTACTGTCTAGTACTGTGTGTGTGTGCATTTGCTCTCTGCCTTTGTTCCAGGCCCAATAACATGGACATGGGGCCTGCTGCAGTCCTAGCATCTTGTCAGTCCAGGTTAGCATCAGTGTGGAGGGTCCCGGGATGGGAATGGTTAACTGAAGCATGTTAATAGGGAAAGGGTTGTCTCTTCCATACTAACACTTGGATGACTCTGCAGACTGAGAGGGGAGGAAATGGGGAGAAAGGGGGGAGGACCTAGATGAATTGTCAGTGCAGGCTGAGAGGGGAGGACCTAGACGAATTGTCAGTGCAGGCTGAGAGGGGAGGACCTAGACGAATTGTCAGTGCAGACTGAGAGGGGAGGACCTAGACAAATTGTCAGTGCAGGCTGAGAGGGGAGGACCTAGACGAATTGTCAGTGCAGGCTGAGAGGGGAGGACCTAGATGAATTGTCAGTGCAGGCTGAGAGGGGAGGACCTAGATTAATTGTCAGTGCAGGATGAGAGGGGAGGACCTAGATGAATTGTCAGTGCAGGATGAGAGGGGAGGACCTAGATGAATTGTCAGTGCAGGATGAGAGGGGAGGACCTAGACAAATTGTCAATGCAGGCTGAGAGGGGAGGACCTAGACGAATTGTCAGTGCAGGCTGAGAGGGGAGGAAATGGGGAGAAAGGGGGGAGGACCTAGACAAATTGTCATTGCACCCCTCTCGTCCATCTACACCCCTCCTTGGAGGCACGGCTGAGTTAGGATTTGCTTGCATTGTCAACTAACGCATTGACCCATCACTTTGATGATTATTGATAGTGACAGCAGTATCTCTCTTTTTCTCTCCTCTTCCTCTCTCTCTCATCTCTCTCCTCTCTCTGTCTCCCTCTTTCTCGGTTCATTCTCTCCTCCCTTTCTCCTCCCCCTTTCTCTGTCTCTCTGTCGACCCTCTCCCCCTCTCTATCACTGTCCCTCCCCTGCTCTCCCCCTCTCTATCACTGTCCCTCCCCTGCTCTCCCCCTCTCTATCGCTGTCCCTCCCCTGCTCTCCCCCTCTCTATCGCTGTCCCTCCCCTGCTCTCCCCCTCTCTATCGCTGTCCCTCCCCTGCTCTCCCCCTCTCTATCGCTGTCCCTCCCCTGCTCTCCCCCTCTCTATCGCTGTCCCTCCCCTGCTCTCCCCCTCTCTATCGCTGTCCCTCCCCTGCTCTCCCCCTCTCTATCGCTGTCCCTCCCCTGCTCTCCCCCTCTCTATCGCTGTCTCTCCCCTTCTCTCCCCCTCTATATCGCTGTCTCTCTCCTGCTCTCCCCCTCTCTCTCCCCTCTATCACTGCCCCCCCCCTCTCTCTCTCTATCCTCCCGCTCTCTATCACTGCCCCCCCCTCTCTCCCTCTCTTTCACTCTCTCTCTCTCTCTATCCTCCCGCTCTCTATCACTGCCCCCCCCCTCTCTCCCTCTCTATCGCTCTCTCTCTCTCTCTATCCTCCCGCTCTCTATCACTGCCCCCCCCCCTCTCTCCCTCTCTATCGCTCTCTCTCTCTCCCCTCTATCACTGCCCCCCCCCCCTCTCTCTCTCTATCCTCCCGCTCTCCTCAGGCGATGGAGCAGCAGATTCTGATTGTTGGACAGACTCCGTCTCAGTTGCTCATCGAGCCTCATCCTCCTCGCAGCTCGGCCATGCACCTGGTGAGACACACAGCATGCTGGGAAAATTGTTTCCACTGCGTCTCTGTCTATCTGAGTGCTTGCGTGTGTGTCCATGAAAGTGTGTCTCTGCATTCATGTGTGTGTGTTTGTATGTTGTGTTTTTGGTGTGTGTGGTAATCCCATCTCTCCATGGTGAGAGAGAGAAGATGTTGTCAGTAGGTTTCTCTATGCTCTCTTTTCTACCATGTTCTTCGCTCCTTGTACCCACTCCACATTTCAACTCTCATGTATGTCTGTATTCATGCGGGCTGCAAGAACCAGGACTAAAGTAGAAATGTGCAATGAAAGCATCAGGAGTCAACAGACAATACAACAGACAATACATTTACATTTTACAAGCAGTTTCATCATTATATATCAAAACCATAACAATACCAACGCCTTACTCATTACCAGACTCATTACCTGCTACCAACAGATTTCCCATTGAATGAGCAGTTGGTGTCTGTTGTGTAGAGCAGAGGAAAGTGTGTCCCCTACTGGCCCAGTTCTACCACAGCAGCCAGCTGTTGTCTGAGGTCTTGTTGGTTAAGTCCTTTTTGCTATCCCCATACAGTCAACTAAACGTTTTCGTAGTGCCAAAGAATTGTGCAAAGTGCAAAAATTATCTAAATGATTTAGCACTAGGAAAATGTTGCCCTGACCGTGTTTGCAAGTGAAGATACATGCACATGAATGGACAACCCTTGTCCCTGATGTTTCATGTACTAACCATCTGACATAACAGCTCCATCTGATGTTTCTAACCCCTGTCTGTCTTTCTGTGTGTCTGCCTGTATGCCTATGAGTACAGTATGGCTCTTCTCCCTTCTTCCTCCTCTCCTCTCCCCCTCTTCCTGTCCTCCTCCTCTGTCATTCTCCTCTTCCTCCTCCTCCTCCTCCCCCTCTTCCTCCTCCCTTCCCTCCCATTCCCCCCTCCTCCCCCGTACCCTCCTCTTCCTCCTCCTCCCACCCTCCCCTCCTCTTCCTCCTCCTCCCCTCCCCTCCTCTTCCCTCCTTTCCTCTTCCCTCTCCTCCTCCCTCCTGTCCTCCTCCCTACCCTCTCCCCACCTCCCTTTCCTCTCTCCTCTCCTCTCCTCTCCTCTCCTCTCCTCTCCTCTCCTCTCCTCTCCTCTCCTCTCCTCTCCTCTCCTCTCCTCTCCTCTCCTCCTCTCCTCTCCTCTCCTCTCCTCTCCTCTCCTCTCCTCTCCTCTCCTCTCCTCTCCTCTCCTCTCCTCTCCTACCCTCCTCCACCATTTACATGCAGCTCCTCCGTGTCTGAACCCTGTTTTACCTCCACACTAATTACCTCTCTCCATTCTGTCCCCTTCTCTCTCATCCTCCTCCATCCTGCCATCCTCCACCCTCCACACTCCTTGTCTTCTTCTCTCTTCTACTCAATAGTGTTTCCTTCCCCAGAGTCCTCTGATGTTTAAGGACCAGATGCAGCAGGATGTGATCATGGTGTTGAAGTTCCCCTCCAACTCCCCGGTGACACACGTAGCAGCCAACACCCTGCCACACCTCTCTGTCCCTGCCGCTGTCACCGTCACCTGTAGCCGACTGTTCGCTGTCAACCGCTGGCACAACACCGTCGGTGAGTGGACTACACACACACAGACGCCAGAAAACACAGGCCAGAACACACATACATACACACACACACACACTCACAGGCCAGAAAACATATGCTCTTGTAAAACTAATTGCGTGTTCCACCACATGTGCTACCTACCACAGCAGTGGCCCTGTAAAACCCCTCCATACCAACCAGGGAAAGTATATGCACTACAGCTGTTCAGGTCTGTAGCAGCCTGGGTCTGTAGCACAGCCTGGGTCTGGAGCACAGCCTGGGTCTGGAGCCCAGCCTGGGCCTGGGTCTTTAGCAAAGCCTGGGTCTGTAGCACAGCACAGCCTGGGTCTGTAGCACAGCCTGGGTCTGGAGCCCAGCCTGGGCCTGGGTCTGTAGCAAAGCCTGGGTCTGTAGCACAGCACAGCCTGGGTCTGGAGCACAGCCTGGGTCTGGAGCACAGCCTGGGTCTGAAGCACAGCACAGCCTGGGTCTGGAGCACAGCACAGCCTGGGTCTGGAGCACAGCCTGGGTCTGGAGCACAGCCTGGGTCTGTAGCACAGCACAGCCTGGGTCTGGAGCACAGCCTGGGTCTGTAGCACAGCCTGGGTCTGTAGCACAGCCTGGGTCTGTAGCACAGCCTGGGTCTGGAGCACAGCCTGGGTCTGGAGCACAGCCTGGGTCTGGAGCACAGCTTGGGTCTGTAGCAGCCTGGGTCTGGACAAACCAGAGTTAGCCAGCACCATCTCCACAGTCATTCAAGGTTGCGTCCCTAATTGTACCTGATTTCCTACATAGTCCACTTCATTTGACCAGTGCCTTACCACTGCATCATATCACCAACTCTGCTACACCCCTTGGTCAGGTGAAGAGAGTCTGAGTGTTTCCACATATTGGTCCTCAGGCATGTGTGAACAACATTACCCACCAACACTCCAAGGAACACACACACACACGCAGGCGCACAAACACATACACATATACGCACGCACAAACGCAAACACACACACACACACACACACACACATACACACTTCTCGGAAACCAAACTCACCTCAGGGTCAAGGGTCACTGCAAAGCTTACTGGGAAATTAGGCTGCGACTGCACCACATTCTCCTCACACTTCCACATCTGTCACTGGAGCACACACTCATCACACACACACACACCGAGTTGAGTACCTGAGTGGAGCCTTACATTCTGTCGTTAATGACCACAGCTGCAGCTCCAATGTTTTTCTGTTGGAGAGAAGAAAAGTGTTCTGGGTTCCAACAATAATGAGCAGAATAATAAGGGCTTCATATTCCCAGCATGCTGCTGTGTTTCTGCCCTCCAGTCTCTCTCCAGGGGATCATAGCTCTACTCAGCCTGACAGTCAGGAACTGAAATCAATAAGCTTCATGGAAACCTTCATGAACCAACCTCTAACCATGGAGCAGTTGCTCAGGGGGGTGTGTGTGTATGCGTGTGTGTGTGTGTGTACATGCGTGCATGATATATACGTGTGTGTGTGTGTGTGTTTCCAGGTTTGAGAGGAGCGCCAGGTTACTCCCTGGAACAGGCCCACCACCTGCCCATAGAGATGGACCCTCTGATTGGTGAGTGTAACCCTGAGGCCAGGCCAGACCATTGTACTGAATTCTAACTAAAGTTATCCTTCTGTGTGTGTGTGTAGCCAACAACACCGGGAATAACAAGCGTCAGATCACAGACCTGGTTGATCAGAGCATCCAGATCAATACACACTGCTTCGTGGTTACCGCCGACAACCGCTACATCCTGGTCTGTGGCTTCTGGGACAAGAGCTTCAGAGTCTACTCTACTGAGACAGGTAATGGTACTACTATAGTACCACGATAATACTACTGTGCCTACAGACATAGGTTTATATAATAATACTGTCTCTGTGCTGCAGGTAAGCTGACCCAGATAGTGTTTGGCCACTGGGACGTGGTGACGTGTCTGGCCAGGTCAGAGAGCTACATCGGGGGAGACTGCTACATCGTGTCAGGGTCCAGAGATGCTACTCTGCTACTGTGGTACTGGAGCGGACGACACCACATCATAGGAGACAACCCCAACAACAGTAAGTCAGAACACAAACCCGAACGATGCTGGGACAATTGTGCGCCGCCCTATGGGACTCCCAATCAAGGCCGATTGTGATACAGTCTGGAATCGAACCAGAGTCTGTAGTGACGCCTCTAACACTGCGATGCAGTGCCTTAGACCGTTGCGCCACTCGGGAGCCCCCTGTGTAAAGAGAAGAAGCTCTTCATATCAGCTCAAACGAATTACACCACCTCATAGTGGAGCCGGGGTTTATAAAGGTAGATTATTATATTCAAAGTAACATTCTTTGATCAGCTGTGAAACTCCTGGTTTCCATTCTGTTATTATGTTGTTAATGTGACCGCTGGTAGCTCGTGAGTTTCAAGTTTGTTGAAGCTTACAATGTATCCTACTATTTCTCTACCTATCTGCGTGCCAGTTATTCTATTTTGATATGCACATTTTCGTGGAACACTTTCACTTTAATAATAACGTTTTAGTTTCTGAAAATCATTTTCATTTGGTTAATCATAAAAGTCTGAATGAAAATAATAAAAATGTAAAACTGCAACTAATGCAAGAGCACCAGTCTCTGTCATATGGACACACCATACACCGTGATCCATTGGCGGCTAAAGAAATTAGAGCAGCAGTAGGTCAATAACTTCCATCATCAACTAAGTCAAATGGAAACGGCTGAAGCTGACAAATAAAAACAGTAGAAAATATCCTGATGAAAATGTTTTTTTTTTCAATCGCATTAATCTTTATACTCTGACTGTCCGCCTCCCTTTCTATCTGTCTCGACTTGAGATAGTTAAGTGCAACATTGTGTCAACTCAGTAGGTTACGTGCTCAGGTGTTCTCCCCCTCAACGTTATCAGGACAGAGAAACCACACACATGCTCATTGTTCACATGGAGGAGTCCAAACAAAACACAATGAAAACTGGCAAAATTCCCATTGGTTATTTAATAAACCAAAACTTGTTTCTCACAAGTGTAGCAGGTTGTGAACTCTGCCAACAACGTTTCCAATCTGAGAATGAGAACGGTAAATACTGTAATACATGCGTTAACAGAAATGTATGTAACCAAATAACAGGGATTAATAGAATATTTACTAGGCCTACTGGTTACATATGCATTAAGAATTGATTGAATTGATTAAAACAAACAATTCACACAATGAACAATGTGCAAGAATTGACAGGAGACAGCTGAGCACATTCTGGAGAGTTGAGTGCATCCATTCTGGAGAGAGACGCCCGTGCATTCTGGAGAGAGACGCCCATGCATTCTGGAGAGAGACGCCCATGCATTCTGGAGAGAGACGCCCGTGCATTCTGGAGAGAGACGCCCATGCATTCTGGAGAGAGACGCCCGTGCATTCTGGAGAGAGACGCCCGTGCATTCTGGAGAGAGACGCCCGTGCATTCTGGAGAGAGACGCCCTTGCATTCTGGAGAGAGAGACGCCCGTGCATTCTGGAGAGAGAGATGCCCGTGCATTCTGGAGAGAGACGCCCGTGCATTCTGGAGAGAGACGCCCGTGCATTCTGGAGAGAGACGCCCGTGCATTCTGGAGAGAGAGACGCCCGTGCATTCTGGAGAGAGAGACGCCCGTGCATTCTGGAGAGAGACGCCCGTGCATTCTGGAGAGAGACGCCCGTGCATTCTGGAGAGAGACGCCCATGCATTCTGGAGAGAGAGACGCCCATGCATTCTGGAGAGAGAGACGCCCATGCATTCTGGAGAGAGACGCCCATGCATTCTGGAGAGAGAGACGCCCATGCATTCTGGAGAGAGAGACGCCCATGCATTCTGGAGAGAGACGCCCGTGTATTCTGGAGAGAGACGCCCGTGCATTCTGGAGAGAGAGACGCCCGTGCATTCTGGAGAGAGAGACGCCCGTGCATTCTGGAGAGAGACGCCCGTGCATTCTGGAGAGAGACGCCCGTGCATTCTGGAGAGAGACGCCCATGCATTCTGGAGAGAGAGACGCCCATGCATTCTGGAGAGAGAGACGCCCATGCATTCTGGAGAGAGACGCCCATGCATTCTGGAGAGAGAGACGCCCATGCATTCTGGAGAGAGAGACGCCCATGCATTCTGGAGAGAGACGCCCGTGTATTCTGGAGAGAGACGCCCATGCATTCTGGAGAGAGAGACGCCCATGCATTCTGGAGAGAGAGACGCCCATGCATTCTGGAGAGAGACGCCCATGCATTCTGGAGAGAGACGCCCATGCATTCTGGAGAGAGAGACGCCCATGCATTCTGGAGAGAGACGCCCATGCATTCTGGAGAGAGACGCCCGTGCATTCTGGAGAGAGACGCCCGTGCATTCTGGAGAGAGACACCCGTGCATTCTGGAGAGAGACGCCCGTGCATTCTGGAGAGAGACGCCCGTGCATTCTGGAGAGAGAGACGCCCGTGCATTCTGGAGAGAGAGACGCCCGTGCATTCTGGAGAGAGACGCCCGTGC